>NC_136904.1:37876908-37999408 GCF_949606895.1 Notothenia rossii | reverse complement strand
CTAGCTAACGCTGCACTAGCTAATGCTGCATGAGCAAAACAAACGCTAATTTATTTTGCAAAAGGTGCAGCGGGCTTCAAACACGTTCCCCTCCACTGGTTTCAACCAAGCACTAAATTAGATGTTTTCCAACCAAATACGGTTGGACTTACACTTCCCCATATTCATTTGTAAGTAGATTTGAAGATAAATGAGTTTCTGACTGCCGCTAGCTGAAGCTTGGATGCTAGGTTACTAGCTGGGTGTTCTCCAATAAGGGGCCGGGGGAAACAAAGTTAGTGATTACTCGTTCCATGTTGATTTAATTCAATACAAATTGTTGGAGGGAACTGAAAGGCTATTACCTACCGTGCTGGTTACTTTGCAGCCCGGACATTTCCCCCAAAACACATTTAGACGCTATCGCATCACAGAAGTACCTTTCAAATCCGATCATTTTTAAGGCCTTCTAAAACTTATATTTAAGACCTTTTTAAGGCCTTAAATTCAGATTATCAAATTTAAGACTTTTTAAGACCCCGCGGGAACCCTGTTTAAACAATTAAAAAGACAAAATCAACTACATTTATTGAAATAACAATCTTAATTTTAGGTGCCTCTTCTTCTTTTAAATTAAACTTTCAGACGTGAGATATTGAAATACAGTAATAGTATTGTTTATTTAAAAAAACTGAGCCACTCCTTACAGTTAACTTCATATTTCTTATTGTCTAAAGCAGTGGTTCTCAAACTTTTTTCAATCATGTACCCCCTTTGAAAAAAAATTCAACCAGGTACCCCCTGATCAGCGCAAAAAAAAATTTGTTCAGGAAAAAATGCCTATATAAAGAGTACAGTACAGCGCTGCACCATCAGTGTCTGATTTATTAAAACAACAACATTGTAGCTGAGAAACACTTAAATGCTACATTTCAAATGTTTACAATCCATCACTAAATGCATGGCAAACCAATTTTAACATTATGCAATGACACTAAGACGACTTAGTTGCATTTAACTGATCTTTTTAATAAGTTGTACTTAAAATGTAGTGAGAAACATGGGCTTGTGCTTCACTTAGGATCTTTGTCATTCTCGCTGACAGGGAGGCAACTGCAGTTATTTCACTTCGCGTTTTGAAATATGTATAACTCTGTTAATGTGAAACCCACACTGCTCAAACTTCCTTACTTTTCATAAAATTGGTATATTTATTTATTTTGGGGCGTGGGGAATGGAGACAAAAAAATATATGAGCATTTTATGAGCATGGGATTTTGACCCCTCACATAAACATATGCATAATGCTGCGCTATACTTTGCGGCCACACGCCGTTGCCAAGCAACGCTTATTGTGTAGGTGTCTTGTGATAAGCATGAAGTCATATCATTAACTAGAAGTAGCTAGATCTGATAGATTTGGACATAAACGCGAGTGAAGTATAACCGGACGCGAGAGAGAGAGATCAGAGATCAGATCAGCTGCTGCTGACGGAGAACACGCAGCTCTGCATGATCACAGCTCCGCCGCTGTGTCGGAACGTTGAGTGGAGCAAAATACACTAAGAGTTAGACCTAACACACTTAGCTAGTACGTCTACTCTGGAACTAGCTAAACTAGTTATACATACTGTATATGTATTCTTTACTGTCGGGTGACTTATTACAGGTTCAGCGAGCTGCACAAGACTGACGGGCTGTCAGGAGAGGGAGAGGAAAAGGGAGCACCCCGTTTATTTTCCCCATTTTATTATCCAGAATTACTGTAAACTTTTGAATAAAGTAGTTAATCTACTATTAGTAGGCCTAGTTTGTTTAAATGCATTACTTATGTTGTTTTCTTCATTAACATAAAATAAATATCACGTACCCCCTGCAGTACTGCAACGTACACCTAGGGGTCCGCGTACTCCCATTTGAGAACCACTGGTCTAAAGCATTTATTACACACATTTCCCCCTCTCATATTCACATTGTGGATCAATTGAGACAGCGTGGTGTCCAGAGAGTTGCAGATGCTTTGGTCGAAACCTTAGTGTGACAGATGTCCTGTATGTTGATTTGGCTGGAGAAGACTGACCCCTAGTTTCCACCGGGTCCATCTGTGCCGCGTTACGGCTTCGCTGCGGTTTTGGTCCGACCTCCTCTAGCGTCATAACCCACCGGGCCATTTTCAGAAGCGGAGCGTCTTTCCTGCCGGCTCGCAGTTTTTGTTGATTTGGGCATATTTCCTGGACAGGCTACTTTGTACAGACAAAGTTAATAACAATAATAATAATATTCCAGTTATAAAGGACATGAATCAAATATGTGTTGCTGTATTTTAGTGGTAAAAAAATGCATTCATCATCATAATTATTCTAATTTACACTGCCTGTAAACCGGAGGAGAACGCTGGCATTTCTCCTACTTGAAAGACTATGGAGGGATATATATACATATATATATATATACAGTATATATATGCTCTGAACGTTCCACTTCCTGCCTTCCCGACATTACCTTACGGCTGCGTCGCGTAAAAAATAGGATTCATCCTAATTTTAGAGAAGCACTGCGCCGAGACACTTCTGGGATGCTTCTGAGCCGTAACACGCCGTTTGTGGTGAAATAGCACCCATTGACTAGAGTGGCAACGCAGACGGACCCGGTGGAAATTGGGGGTGAGGTGGAGTGGCCTTTCTCTGGGAGGAGGACCAGGCCTGATGAAGAAACCACCAAATTACATCTGTTACCTCATTCACACCAACTCCAGTTCAAGCTCCGTGCTAGAGCTTTTCAGGTTCAGAACCGGTTCTTCGGTTTAGCTCCGGCTCTTTTCACCCCGCCCAGAGTCCGACTGGTGCTGCGTCATTACGTCATCGAACTGGCCCTGAAACACCATTGGTGTGAATGAGGCAAAGAGCCCATACTGGGCACAGCTGTCACAAACAAATGATGGTCCTGTTTGACTACACACTATTCAGTGTGCAGATCTTTCTGTTCACAATAAAAGTGTAGTTTCCTAGTGAATATCTTGAATTGGTTTTTAATCTCATATCAGCTTTTCATTTTCTTCTTGCCCCTCGGAGAAAACGGTGAGGCAGTTGTGTCCTTCAGGTATGTCCTTTCCTAACAGAAATGACAAGAAACATAAAACATTTGACATTATTTCAGAGTAAGTGTATTCTTTATGAAAGAGGTGCGTTAGAGGGCTGTAGAAATAAATACAAAATTATTTGAATGTGTTTTTTAAATTCATCCAGTGTTTCCCCTAGGATGGAGTCATAGCAGCGATGCTAAGGCACGTGGGCCCAACATAATGTGAGCGCGGAGCCCGTGGAATTTTGTAGTGTGTGCGCATGTGAAGTGCGCTCTGCCAATTTGTTTCTATGTGTATGCCAGCACAAGAAAGACTCTTGAGGGCTAGTACCAGGGCCGGTTATAGCCAATTTGCTGCCCTAGGCGAGATTTTATATATAAAGAATAAATGAAAAATCACTACAAAAGACAAGTAGACTACAAAAACAGAAACGTATTGACATAGGTCATATACGTCAAAATGGCTTCAAATGTATTCAGTATTGTATGAACATGTTTTAATTGGGGGGTGGACGTCACATCCTCTAAGGGGGTTCGGGTTTTTCTTTTTACATTTTAAAGTAAAAGGATTTCGATCTGGTGCACTTTGAGCACACAGTTACTAGAGACCTGATCTAGGGGGTACAACTCTAAAACACCCATATGAAAAGAATCCGTTTACATTTTAATAATCAATAAGTATATGAACATAACCAATAACCTACCATAGCCAATAACAAATAAATGTAACTTATTTTATTTTTGTTGTTCATTTATATCTTATTTTACCAGTTAATTTTTGTATCTCACCAACTTTAAACAATATTTTTGGTTTACTGTCCTATAGTTTATATTGGAATGATTTCAAACCTGTATTTATTTATCCTAATAATTATAAAATGATTGCCTTGGAAATATGTTTTTAACTTAACTTGTTGTAAACACATATTTCTTTTAGACCCACTGAGATAACTTAGACTAAAATTAACTATCTAAATACTCAGAGAGTCCTTTACCTCGCTGAGCCTCTCAGCCTGACAGGAGAGCTCTCCTCCACCATGGTTGTAGAAACATCTACTTCTTATATCCGTTACCGCAGCTAGCACCAGATTCTAATAACAACAGCGTCTGTACCGGTGCGCCCTCTCGCTCTCTCGCTCCCACGCTCGCACTTTGGCTGTGAGCGCCTGATAAGCCAACATCCCCCACTTACATCACTTACAGCGCCTATGTAAAAAATCGGCCCTGCCAGTACATACAGTGGCAATGTCTCAAGATTTAGCAAAAATACACCTTTATTGAACATTCAGTAACACAAATACTACAAATCCACATAACAAACAATCAAAAACGAAAAAGGGTCGACACTTATTATTGTTTTAATACAACAACAAAAAACCTACCATATAGGGGAAACACTGTCATCACTCACCAAAGATAATCAGATTATGAATGAACAGTCTGCAGTTAATCAACATTAAAATATATGTTATTATTACAATAATATTCAACTGTTATCAGAAATTAGTGCAACTGTAGGGTCATGCTGTTCGGTTGTCTCACTGCAAGAACCACTTTTACCATGTTTTTACAGACAATATGTAGAGACAAATGGTAGCAATTTTCACAAAGTAAAATAATAATTGCCTTAAATACATTGAAATGTGAACGCTGACAACAAAATCATGTTGCTTGGTCAAATCTAAATGTAACTTTTTGCAATGAAGGAACACTCAACTTCCTTGAATCAACTTCAGTATTTAGTCATGTTTAATGGAATGTATATCAGTGTATTATAGTTGTTACTTTATCTATTTAAACCAGAATGTTTCTCGATTCTTTGTACAGTATGAAAGGGGTCTTTGTACCTTTGAGTTCATGCTGAAGTTCACTTATGTTAGGAATAGGTCTGTCTCTCATGGTCAGCATCCTCTGGTCTGTCTGCATCACCTGGAAACTTTAAATAAACAGATAGTAAAGTCACAGACTTTTTTACATGCAAACGTCATGCCATAATCTTTTTGATTATCCTTAAAAGAAAGTGCTGGATATCACAGCCCTTACTGTATCTTATCAGTTGGATTGTGTATTATTGTCTAGTTGGGGTCCTTTTTATTTTACTGTTACTTTGGAATAGTTTTTCATGAGACAGTCAAATTAAATATGTCGTATGCCATATTCACATTCATTTGTAACACACACTTAAGGGTAAATACAAACATCTTTAACAAATGTAATGCAATGAATAAGCTTAATTGTCACAGAATCACACATAACGTCATATCTAATATTTAAACAAATCATTTCCTTGTCCCTAAAGCATTGACTACGCTATTTTTCGTGCAGGCATTAAGTTACATGTTCACGTTCTGCTGCCACAATAAGTCAGTTTCTCCAGTGCAATGATAATAAAATGCTAAGTAAGTATTCGTAATAATATTAATAAAAACAACAAGGTTTGGGTTCGTTCTTTTATTATGACGGTAACGTTAACCAGTAAGCTTCAATAATCAACTCCAGCTCAACAAACCATATTGCAATATCTACGTTAACGTTATTTCTGGAACCATCTGGAAATGTGAGATTCATATGTTTCAGATACACAGATCTTATAGTGAGGTTAATCTCATATACAGTACGCTGCTCTTCAACACTAAGGTGACGCTAGCTGTCTGCATCGTCGAGCATAGCGAATTTAAAGGTCACATGTCATGGCCATTTCCACTGATCATAATTCCATTGTTGAGGTATACTAAAATAGAAAAATACTGTGCAATTTTCCAAATTCACATTGGTTTCGCATACAGCATCTCTGTAAAGTATGTGTATTCAGCAGTAGGCCTATTCACTTTCTCCATTAAACGGCTCGCTGCAGCTCCTCCCCCCTCCCTCCGTGATTTCCTTGTTTAGCGATACACAGCCAAACACAACCTGAACACACACAAAGTCACAGCCGAAATAAAAACAATAATTGTGGCTTGATATTGAGTAAGAAAAGGGTTTATAGGTTGGTAAACGCTGTGAGAATGGGTCTGCAGAGAGAATTTTGCGTGATCCCAACTGTCTTTTATCAGCCTGCAGCACGGAGCAGAATTCAGCAGGGCTGCCTGCACTGAGTGTGTGTGTGGATTGGTCAATTTGGATCAATCAGCGGGGGCTTAACGTAACGGCTCCGCGGACGTAACGTAACGGCTCCACGGATTGGCCCATTTAGTTCCGGGTAAGCGCTTTCGTAAGCACGTACCCGGAAGAATCAAATGGATGATGACGTCATGATGACGTTTCACCAACGAGGCGTTTTGGGGAGGTATTTTCTGTTTTAGAGTTTTACTCGCTATAGGGTGTACTTTCAGGGTTTTGACTCTGCACACCGTTTACATGCAGAAAAACCTTCATAACACATAAGGGGACGGGTAATAACCGGAAAAGCATGACATGTGATCTTTAGATCAACAATATCAATGCATACAGTTACCTAACTAGCAAACTAACTAATGTACGAGGATGACCTTACTTTACCAACCTCACACAGAAGCCGTTTGTTCTACAGTATAATCCTTCTTAATGTTTTACACTTCTCTAATATGTTTTAACTTGTATGCTACGGGTAGCATCGTTAGCACAGATGTAGCTTAGCTGAATAAAAAGACCAGTACGAAATAAAGAGCTTGAATTTCACTTACCGAAGAAATTGCATTCAGGGACGGTCTGTTTTAACCGCAGAGCCATAAGATAAGTCCGATATTTAAATGAAGAATACTCCGCCAGGCACCAACACAGCAAACACATCAATGAGTTCAAGTTGTGTTCCCCGCATCAGCCTCGCAGCTGAGGCCCTGTAGCATCCTGGAGCATCCTGGAGCTTACTGAGCTAACTGAGCTACTAGCAGAGAGACATAAAGCTAGAAGCATCACTCACTGCAGAGACCTGTCACTCAAGGTGACCACGACCTAACTTATGCAAACACTTTAAAGACCCTGTGAAGTGTGCACCTGTGCATGATCTGTTATGCTAATACGTATAGTAATGACCAAAATTGTCCATTGGAACCCATATCAAAAGATGTTGGAATAGCAACGAATTTGACGAGTTTGAATTTGCCGGGGAAATCTGCAGTCGACCTTCGCCTTCGTGGGCGTGGCTTGCGATCTACTGCGTGACGTCACGAGATGGACGCGGCCGCACTGTTTACATTCACCACCGTTCATTTTTTCTCTTTTTCAAAGTCGAATTTCTCAACGTTTTTGAGCTAGTATTTTCCTGGAAAGTGTGTCGGAGTCGACTGGAAGTGATTGCCAATCGAGAAAACCTGACAATGGAGGCGACAGTGAAGAAAGAGGGATGAAAAACACAGGGGAAACGATGCATTGCCTCTGGCTGTAGTAATGTCAAGTCTGCCGAAGTGGCGATGTTTCTGTTCCCAAAAGATGAAGGTGAGCCTGACTGGTGTCATTGTTTCGTAGATTCTTTGATTGATCATGATAAATAAAGGCCACTGGTCGATTCGAGAGAGAGAGAAAGAGAGACTGAGAGAGTTACAGTGTTGTCGTTAGCATCTGGTGCTAGCTCGGAGCTAACGGAGATTAGCTGTTTCAACAATAAGGAGAGGGAGAGTGCTCTCCTGTGGGACTGAGAGATAACGTCAGCTCAGGGAGGTAAACTGTAGCCTAAGTCAGTGGTTCCCAAACGGTGTGCCGCGGCACACTGGTGTGCCGTGAGGCAAGTCCAGGTGTGCCGTGGGATTTTGTGACAAACATACGTTATTATTGCAATATACAACTACACAAAAATAATTATTTTTTTATTTACTATATCAGTACTTTGTATGCACACATTTCATAATACAGAGGCAAACTCTATACCTAAAAACGATTATTTAAAAAATAATCCTCACAGAACCCCGTATTCCGCTGTTAACGCAGTTGCGCAGGTGGGATTTATAAGACTGTGACACATCAAAGGCTGAAGGACAATATTAAAACTGAGAAACAAGCAAGCGGGAAAATGGAGCGCTTTCTTGTGCGGAGCAAACCAGCAACCACCAGTGTAGAGACTGCCGACAACCCACCACCGAAAGAGAAGAGGAAAAAAACTGTCAGCAGACAGTACCATGACAGTTATCTGTCTTATGGCTTCATTTGGACCGGGGATGTGAACAATCCTCAGCCCGAGTGCGTCGTCTGTCGGGAGAAGTTAGCAAATGCTAACATGGTTCCAAGCAAGCTGAAGAGGCACTTGGAAACCAAACATCCCGCCCATGTTCACAGTAACTTGGACTACTTCAGAAGAGCGCGGGATCTGAACCAGAGGCAGCAAGGACGTTTGTTGGATTCTGTGAAAGTGTCTGATAAGGCAATGGAGGCGAGTTACATGCTAGCGGAGCTCATTGCAAAGCAGAAGAAGCCTCACACAATAGCGGAGACACTCATCCTCCCTGCTTGCAAAATACTTGCAGGTGTCATGCTGGGTCCAGATGCCGCAAATGAGCTATCGAAAGTGCCGTCGTCTGATAATACGATCAAAAGAAGAATCGACGACATGTCGGAAGACATTGAGGAACATTTGGCAGAGAAACTGCAGGCGAGCGGCAGATTTTCCCTCCAAATAGATGAATCTACGGACATCAGTGGGGCTGCCCAACTTCTGGCAAACGTCAGATATGTTGATGCTGACTCCATCAAAGAGACATTTTTATTCTGCAAAGAAATGGAAAGCCACACCACGGGAGAGGAAATATTCAGGGTAACTAATGACTATTTTAAAGAGAACAGTCTGACCTGGAATATGTGCGTCGGTCTTTGCACAGATGGTGCGGCGAGCATGACGGGGAGAGTGAAAGGATTCATTGCTAAGGTGAGGGCACAAAACCCACATATCGTGACAAACCACTGCATTCTGCACCGAGAGGCATTGGTTGCCAAAACCATGCCCCCGGAGTTGACTGAGGTGCTGAATCAGGCCGTGCAGATGGTGAATTACATAAAATCAAGGCCCCTGAAATCTCGCCTCTTCTCCCAGCTGTGCGCCGAGATGGGAGCCGACCACCAAAGCCTGATCCTGCACACAGAGGTACGTTGGCTGTCACGGGGGAAAGTCCTATCCCGTCTTTATGAGCTTCGGGAACAGCTTTTGGAGTTTTCAGGTGAAAACGCTGTCCCACATAAAGACAAGCTCGCGGATGAGAGGTGGTGCGCCAGGCTGGCTTACCTCGCAGACATATTTGGGCATCTGAACGAGTTAAACGCCAAGCTTCAGGGAAGGAATGAAAACATTTTATCGTCCACAGATAAGATTCGGGGGTTTATGGGCAAACTTCTCCTGTGGCAGGAGGCTTTGGAGCAGGGCTCCATGGAAATGTTCCCGCTGACATCAGCTGCGCCGCAGGCAGCTAAGGAGCGCGCTGTGTATGCGGAACACCTTCAGACCTTAAAAGAGAGGTTTGAGCAGTATTTTCCACGTGTGGCTGACATCGAGGACTATGACTGGATCCAAGACCCATTCCACCAGGAATCCTCCACAGAGAAGCTCTCCATGAAAGAGAGAGAGGAGTGCGCAGAGCTCCGTGTGGACCGCACACTGAAACTCAAATTCAGTGAGCTCCCACTGGATCATGTTTGGTTGGCTTCTGCATCGGAGTACCCAAGCATCTCCCACCACGCGATTGAGCAACTACTTCATTTTCCCACTACCTACCTGTGTGAGCTGGCGTTCTCTACTCTGACTTATATGAAGAACAACAGCAGGTCACGGCTGTCTGTTGAACAGGACTTGCGAGTTGCCCTCTCTTCAGTGCCACCGAGGATTAAAAAAATCTGCGCGCCCCGACAGGCACATGTATCCCATTAATCTTTAAATAGGCAAATTTTAAAATAGCACATGTTTCAATGCTGATTGGTGAAATGTTATATTCATAATTTGTAGTTCAGGACCATGTTTCCTTGCATTGACAGTTCTCTGTGCTGAGTTTCTGCTGAGTTTCCGTTGCCTCATTTTTAATTTTGTGACCTGTCTGGTTTAAATGAGTGTGTTGCTGCTTTGATGAAGCCTAATTTGCTAAAGTTTAATACATTATATAATATATATATTATATATATATATATAATATAATATATATATTATATATATATATATAATATATATATATATATTTATATTTATAAATTAATTTAAAAAATGTTTCGTTAATAAATATTTCATGAGTAATATAGTTGTCTTTGTCACATTTTATTTGCCATTAGTAAATAAGTATGCACATTTACAGATATTTTACATGATATGAGTGATAACACGTGTTATAAGGGCTATTTTAGGGTAGGTGTGCCTTGAGATTTTTACTTGTCCTTTGGTGTGCCTTGGGCCCAAAAAGTTTGGGAACCACTGGCCTAAGTTATGTCAGTGGGTTTGGTCATCTATGTAAACAAATATTTCCATCTATGTAATATTAGTTGTATAAAATAGGTTAAGAAATCCTTCCAATGTTTTTTGATTATTGAAATATATGTTTCATATGAGTGTTGAGAGCTGTATCCATACATCTTTTAATGTTGCCCTCAAAGTGCACCAGATTGATCACTTTCCTCATCTATCCTGTCCGAAAAGCTGTCCAAATCAATCATTTTTCTCACACTAGTATCACTTTCCAAAGTCTCCGCCATGTTTACAATTGCAACTGGGTACATCTTGTGACGTCACAGCCACTATCGTCTGCAACTTCCGTTAGGCTCAGACGGCAAAATTAATAATTCATTAATTCATTAATTATGAATTATTAAAAATTATTTTAGCCATGAACAGGCACAATGATATGTAAGGAATGAAACTGCCATTTCATTTTGGTGCAAAAACATGCACTTCACTGGGTCTTTAAGACCTAATATAACTAAAAGGGTTGTTATAAAACAATTCACCCCCCACACAGATGCCATGAAGGGGGAATCTAACTGTACAGAGAATATGGTTTTTTGAACCACGATGTAAACATGTTTATTTCTGCTGTAAAGTTGGTCATTTTAACATGGGGGGTCGATGGAAATTGCTCCCTTCTGCAGACTGCTCCTACTGGCCACTAGATGAACTGCAGTTTGAGGCACTTCCTTATTGGCCTCCCGGCTCTGCCCAAGAGTTTGCCTTGTTTTAAATCCAATATTCTTTCCCCCCAAACATTTATTATTCAATCTGGGTGATGGTTTGATGTGGGAAATGAAAGAGTTGGCAGGCTTTTCTGTCCAATGCCTCAGGTAAAAAAATGATGACTGCTGTGGTCCTCCAGCTGGGCTCTGATATAACGAATCGATAACATTTAGACTCAAATCAAAATCGAAGAACCCAAACACGTCCATCCACTCAATTGATGTTGTATCAAAGTAATTTATTTGTAACATTAGCACATTATCAGCCAGAGACGCTTATGTTTCTAGGTTTCGAGCTCTTGTAAAGATGCCGTCTCTCCCGCCATCACCTTTGATCATGATATGCATATTTCATGACCAATGTAATGTCAATGAGTCCTAGACTAATCCACCTCGGAGCCGTGGGGAGCACACCCAATGATAAGGGTGAGTGAACTCAAACAGACCGAGATAAATATTGTATTTTACGAGAAGGGGAGAGAAAGACGCAACAGGGCCAAGGGACACAAGGTTGAAGGGAGGTGAGATATCGGGAAAGGATAGCCAGAGAGGGAAGTGTTTGAAGAAGGAGAGAATGAGGTAGACACGGAAAGAGATAGTGAGGGTAAAAAATGGAATGGGGTTTAGGTTATTACAGGTCAAATGTTGCTGTCAAGGGATTCTGGTTGAGCTGAATTTCTGTCAAGTTTCCTCCCTTTTGTTGACCCTGACAGCCCATACTTTTGAGGTCAACAGCAGCTTGTTTAATTATTGACTCCTCTCCGAACCATGCATCATTAAAATCAATTAATTTCCTCAAACAATCTCGAAATGACGACTGGAAGTTCAAAACATTTGACTTGAATCTTTTATCACCGCCACATGTTTTAATCATTTCAAATATGTTCTCACACCAAGATCTGGTTCTTGTTCCCGCCCCTATATGGCCATTGGGAGACGATCGAAAGACGTCCCGGTGAGCTAGCAAATGGTTGCTACCTACCATGCAAGGGAACAGCAGGGGAGCACAGGAACCAAACAAGCAATCCAAACATTGGTAGGAAGACGGAACATATGTGTCGTACTAATTTGCCAGATGTATAGGTTCCCTTTTTTCACGCTTCCTCTTCTCTTTCTTAGGGCTCTTCAGTTATGTATTCCCCTGTAAATGTGTTTGATTCTTGGAAGCTTTTGATGCTGATGAATTTCGCCCCATAGCTCTGTGTCCCAGCCCCAGCTCTTTGCAAGTGATGTGACACCGGATACATCATTACGGGGTCCTCCACCACCCCACCCTCCTCCCCCCTGGCAGGGAAGGGAAGAGGTTATGTGTTAATACAGGAAGAGAGGTTGTATTGTACGTCCAATGATTAGCCTTCTTAGACCTAATTATGTCCTTAGGGACGACGGCGCTCCTCTTCTCCTCTTCGCTCAAAACCCTTTTTCCCTTTTCTACTCTGTACTCCTCCTCCTCTTACTCTACCAACCGACCCCCCCTACCTCCATGCCCTCTCTTTCTTTCTCTCTCAGGTAATAGACACTCTGGATAACCTTTTCTTTCAACATGAGCAGCATGCATTCAAGGACCATTTTTCTCAGAGTAACCCAAGTCAGCCTGAACTGAGAGTGAGTGCTTGGGAGGTAAGGATGGGCAGACAAGCAGAAGAAAAATACATGAACATGGCTGTTTTTATGAGAGCTACAGAGATGAAGAAAAGGGAAAAAAGAAAGGCAAAGAGAGAGAGAAATGATTTCCACTACACTGAAACCCTCCTCTCTTGATTGTGCATCAATCCCTGGCTATCTCTCAGCTGCAGATGGAAGCGGAGGGAACCCGATTCCACCTCAGTCTGAAATCTGAATAAAACATGCTCTCTGCTTTACAGTTCAAGGCTGCTATAAAGGCATACAGGGTCCTCTAAACTTCTCCAAGTGAGTCTCCCACTCAACAGATGCCAATTTGGCATGCTGTTATGAGTAATAGGAGTATGATGATCCTCAAGTATAGGCACTACACCTTTGGGGCAATAAACTGTGTTCTTCTGAAACACATTCCCTACTTTTTTATGATGGTTTCTGAGAAGTTGAAAATTCTCTAATCTAGGTTTGTTGAAGTCAGGGTGAACGAGTTTAAAGAAGCAGCTTATTTATATGGAAATGTAATGGAAATCAAGTTGTACCATAAGCGAAATATTGGATTGATTGTGGAGCCATGAGAGTTATGTACAAACTAAATAAAAGTGGAAAAAGGGATTTTTGGTTGAAAAAAAACATATAAAATGTGACAATTAACAAACCGCTTTATTAGACATGTCATGTCTACATTTGAGCTTTGTCATATTATGACTGTGACATGTTTCCATGATTTAATGTTAAAAAAAACTCTTTATTGTTCTCATACTGCCTGTGCTGCAGCACCTCTTTTCACCCTCTGTCTGAAACCAGAGACCAGTCTGCTCTGATTGGTTAGCTGGCCAGCTCTGTTTTGATTGGTCAACTGGATTTGAGGAGTCGAGGAGGGGGAAATTAGAGAAATGTGAAAGGCCCCATGTGTTGGAGCACAAGCAAATAGGAGCGTGAGTGTTACATGGTGATATTGATATGTTAAAGTAGTAAACAAAGGAGTCCAATGGAGGAGTCTCAGGCATGGGGGGAGAGTGTGGGAGAAAACTCCCTCTGGAGGGAATTTGGGGATTTTAGCCTTTGCAGACCATTCACATGCACACAAAAAAACGATATAACCCTATAGTGAACACTCCAAAAAGCATAAAAGGGTCTCTTTAAGACAGCAAAACTGAGCAAAGGTTCTAGGAAAATATCATATTTGAGGTAAAAACAAGCATAACTCATAGTCATGTCATTACAAATTTAAAAATGTCAACACCCATTTGTTATCTTTTAGTGTGTAGCATGTTTCAGCAATAGCCATACAATGCCACTTAAAAACTGCCAATGATGTTACGGTATGTATCAGTTCAAGTCCTGTTAATTACTTTGAAGTATTACCTTGTTGTGTGTCAATCCACATTAGTTTTATATTAAAACAATGTGCCACTATGAATGTCAAGCTAATTGTGTGTTTACTGCCCTGTTGTTGTTGTTGTTGTTGTTTTTGTTTTTGTTGTTGTTGATGATGATGATGAATACAGATAATTTGGATTAGTATCAGTATTATAATACTTTTCTTGCTATTACCATCAGTCAACACCCATCAAAGATTGATAGAAGATTAAGAATTCCAACCATTGGTTTAGTCTGGTACAATGTGGATACTGCAGTAAGAACCAAATAGAAAAACAACACAGTAAACCTAAATACTGATAGAAACATATTCTTTCACAATAAAAAATGATGTTGCCGGATCTAATTTGGTTACTCTACCGCATTCACTACATCAATTTATTGCTGCACCCCATAGCTTCATTCCACCAGAAAAACACAAAGCATGAGTGGGCGGCCAACAACAACACCACATGTTGTGGACAAAGGAACTAAGTGAATGCAATCCAATATAGAAGAAACTATGAAATACCATGAACCCATGCAACCAAGAACCAAGCTTCTTACAGTTTTTCTCCTAAACTCACTTTTTTTTCAAGGAACATTCTCATACAACTAGCGGATAAAAGTGTTTGATTGCCAAACATTGACACATATGTGCATCTCTGTGGATTTCCTGTTCAAGCACCCTTTCATTTTTTTCACATTTACAAAGTTCAAAATGGAACTAATCTGTGACTGAGTGAGCGAAACATCTTAGTTTGTGCATTTTGAAAGGAAATCTTATCTCTAATGGGTTGAACAGAAAGTGAATAGGAAATGCTTAACACTCCCTTGACACCAACAACATGACATGGAACTGGAATAATTGCAGTTTGATTGCTTTTTAGAAAAATCTTATGAATCCCATGATTTGTTTTATAGCTGCAATAGAAAAAAGGAGAAAAAACTGATTTCAGACTGAATTGCAACATCATTGTGATCATTGCACAAGGGTAAGTGACACATAAGAAAGCACAAAGTGGTTGGCTTCACATTTCAATTTTTAATTGTGTTCTTCTAGGTCTGAAAGGCACACCCACTCTAAATGCAGCTCTGGGAGTGTATGGAGGGAAGTACAAACTGATTACTTAGATGACTGCAAAATGTGCTTTGAATCGGTGTGCCAGGCGGCGGAGCTTAACTAAAGTGAGCGTCCGCTGATTGGCTAAGTGTTCAAAGTGCTTGTGTTCCTGCAGTGTGCAGAATACGTGTTTCACTGTGTCTGGAACCCCTCTCTGTGTTTCAGATGTCTACTATGATTTTAAGTCAAGTACAGTTTTTAATATTGCAAAGAGTCCTTTGGAGAAATGGTTCTGATGAGCTTGCATCTGCAGTGCGTTATTACAACTAGTGACCACAGCTTATGAAAATGCATTATTCAGTATTTTTTCTCCATGGTAGCCTATATGTTCATTTGATACATTTAAAATATCTCTGTACATATACAGTATGTATTTATCTTTCAGTTTGGCCCTTAGTGAGTATCCAATGAAATAAAGCAAGGAGAAGTTCTATGTTGACGTTATGAGGACTTATTCTTCCTTTATTCATCAACCTTGTTGAAATCAGTTTTATATAATGTGAATGTTCGTGTTTTTAGTTTTCATTATAACCCCTTATTGTGATTATGATGTATATTTATTTATTTTGTTATCATTTGGAAGATCCTTTTTAGATATTATTTTTTATATATATATAGGCTATAACTGTGTATTTGTGCATGTATGTATACAAAATATATATATATATATATAATACATATATTCTGACTTTAAAAACATTTATTAAAAAAAATATAGTATTAATAGAATATTCCATTTGAAATAAAGAAAAATCCACTATCAATCCCGATTAAAAGCTTATTGTGTTAATAGAGCAGTAATACTTACTTTGTTTGCACGTTAAGGGGAATACAAATTGCCCCAAAAAATGTAAACAGTGTTCTTTCTGTTCACCGCGCATTACAGCTATAATCTATTTCGTATACCCATGGCTACAAAATTGACAGTTGTTATGGTGAACAGACGGCAGCTGTAGGCCATCTCTATATAATCAATTTAACTGCACAATAATTCTGTTATGATGGAAAGAAAGAGCAGCGATGACTGCTGCCTTGAATTAATGGACTCTCTTGAGAAATAACTGAAATGTTAAGCATTGATAACTATACATATGCACATTTACAGTAGTCCTAAACTGGCTGTTAGAAATAATAAGGCCTCATCATGGAGGCCCTAGTTGAATAATGCTTCTTTATGGTTCGTGTTGAAGATAAAAGCTATTGTGTGCTATTGTGTTATTATATTTCTTTCAGTACATTTTATATTAAAAAAAAAGTGTGAATATTAAGAATACCATATTAAAAAAAGAATCCAAAACAGTCCATCTATATGTGCATATTTCTTATTTAAACATTTTTTTCTGATCCAACCTCCAAATAATTGTTGCACAGTCCCTAAGCATGTCATTCACTGTGATAGAGAAACACAACATATTCACATCATCTAAAAGTGGATTAAAAGTGTCCATACAGAGAACACTGGAGGTAGAAATAGACACATTAAGCCTGAATTATCCTTTATGATCAATATGTCAAAGCGTTGGCCTTGGATTTAATGATTACACTGTGCTAGTATATTAGCGTGATGCATTATAAATCCAATAGCTTTGTCTGCTGTGTGCGCTTGCCCTAACATAACCGATAGTGACGTAATAGAGGTCAAGCAGAGTATTTAGTCTTAATTTTCCACGGCACTGTTAAAAAAGAGTGCTGATTAATATTCCTTTGTAAGGAAAGTGAGAGAAAACATATATGTCCTCCTCTCATTCCGTTTTCCACTGCTGTCTCTAATTAAATGTGGTGAAACAGCCTTGCGTTTACATTTTGTCAGCAAAGTTTCCCCACAATGCACCCATCTGAATTCCAAATGATAAATGAAAATCCTGCTATTAGTGGAGTAATTCCATTAAAGGCCTGCATTACGGAAATAAAGACAAAAACATACAGTACGTAATTGAATTTTCTCCGTACGGTTTCTCACAGGGACCACGGTGGATGAGACCATCTATCGAATTTACTAATATTTAAGTGCCTCATCGTTCCTGAAAACCACATTACTTTGTGCATAAATTTGCATGCGGCATTTCCTCTAAGATGTATTTCCTTTTATCTATACCTCTCCTGCGTATATTAGATATTTCGAATTCATCCCCACTATAACCGAATCACAGTTTTTAGTCCGTGTTCTTTCCGCCCATAGTTAAGAGGCTTAATAGAATCAAGTTTTGTGAGTTTCAAAGTAACAAACACTTACTCCACCCTCCAGGAGATTGATAACGCCCACAGTGCATGTTTGAATAATGTGAGACATGACAGAGGCCACAGCCAGGGCATATTTACTGGCTCCTCGCATGTGTTTGGATGCAGCCTTAACAGGGATATGGATCCCGGCCTGGGGAGATGTCTCTGCCTTTGCTGTGGGATCATTATTCCGATGGACAAAGCCTCGGTTATAAATAGATTCACGGAGGTCTGGGCGACACACTCTTTGTTTTCAGACCGTCCCTATTTGTCTTATTGATCTGAATATGTGTGGCCACAGAGCAGCTGTTAGGAGGAGCCGGTGGAGAGATGGTGTGGTGCCTTATGTTACTTGCAGTGCGACTTGGAAACACGTATATTGTGAATGATTAAGAAATTGTGATATTATTTTACTATTAATTAAACGATGTGGCTCATATTTATAAAGCATCATCACCCAACTGTCAGCATTTATTATCTCGCTCATTGCTCTGGATTTTTAAAAATATTTGACCTTTTATCAACAACTGTTTTGGCAGCTGTTTTTGGTTAAAAAATAACAGACAAATCAAAGTGTGATATCTGCCCAGCGACAAACAACAGGCAGACAATGTATTTCATTTCACTAAACTAATTATGTTGTTAAATAATAGAATAATGAAAGCAAACACGATGCATATTAAAATATGTAAAATTAGCATCTTCCAAATTCAATGGCAAACATCCAATTTTAAACTATTATTCCTCTAAAACAAAGTAAATAAAGAGCAAATAAAGCACTACTAAAATTGGTAATTGTAGGTGCTATATCTTACTAGTGTTACGTTATCCGAAAGGACCCAAACGCAGGACACGACAGAGTGTTGGAAAAAAGGTTTTATTTGAGGTGGAGGAGCGTGGAGAATAATCCGGCTGGAATGGCCACTGGTGGCGGCTGGTGATGATTACACTGCGGCCGGAGAGTGATCCTGGAGCACAAGAAGAAACACGTAAGAAAAACGTTCAGTGTTGAGGTAAGAGCTAATAATGCTAAGACGGCTAACGGCCCGTCCACACAGCGTGCGTTGTCGCTTGCCGGCGGGCGTGTCTGAAACTCGACCAACAACCAATCACATGAATCTCTCGCCCCTGACTTACAAGCAGTGGTTTGATTGGCTAGAGCTTGTACTGGCATATGATTCGATTGGCTGACACTTCTGCCGAGGCGTCAAAAGTTGAACATTGCTCAACTTTTGTAACGCACCGCGTCGCTTCCCACAATGCAGTTCAGCGAAAAGTGACGTCACCCCATTCAAAGTGAATGGTGAAGCGTCAACGCATGCCGCTGTGTGGACGGGCCGTAAGAAGGCTGAGAGTTTTACCACTGGCCCCTGGCCAACTTGGGGCCCCAAGCCACATTGTGAGATGAGGCCCCTCCCCCCCAACCGACAGGAGTGAAAACAAAATGTTTGGAAACAAAGTAGGCCACTTTGCAAATATAATTCCTGTTTATTATTATTATCAACACACTTACTTTTTTATACAGTGAGGTAAATGTGCATGTGTATGTCGTTCAGTTAGACCCTCCAGAAAAACGCGATTCTGCGATCGCAGAATTTACCGCATAATCAGCAAAATGGCGCAGATTTCTAAAAGGCCGCATATTTATCAAAAGGCCGCATAATCCCCGCATTTTTCCACACAAAGTTGAGAAAAAAAAAAGTTAACTCGTCTTGACGTGACGTCATCAGCTCGTGCATCACAGGATGTAAACAACACTGTATAGAGTGAACGTGTGGAGCTTACACGATAGAGAAAACACCAAGATGAAAATATCTAATCCATCTCATTTACCGACGAACATTTCTATTAAAGACCGGGCAAAAAGTGGGGGGAAACTATTCTGCACCCCGTGCAACTGTGTGTTGGAGCATAAGAGAAAATCGACGGTGACGACCCACTTTGATTCATTCAAACATTCGAAAATGCTTTCTGCTGCTGCGGACAAGAAAGCCAAACAACTCACGTTCACGAGGCATCAACCTCCAAAACCCTTTCGAGGGCTACAAGAAACGAGGTGAGTAGCCTACAAGATTAAAGCTGCAGATAACGAACGAGTAAATGAAAACAGAATGAGGCGGAGAAGTGTGTGTGTGTGTGTGTGTGTGTGTGTGTGTGTGTGTGTGTGATTAAAATAGCCCAATTGCTTTTACAATAAATAAACATTGAATGTGTTTAATTGAATAGTAAAGGGGTTTAACGTTAGTGGCAGGTTGTGTGTGAGAGAGAATAAATAAGACAGCCCAATATTAAAAAAAAAAGATCGATATTTTTTTTCCGCATATTTAGCATATTTCGCAACTTCCCGCATATTTCGCAACTTCCCGCAGTTTCACCGCATAAAATCACATAAAACCCTGCATGTTTAATCGCATAATCAAGGATTTTAGCCCGCATAATCAAGGATTTTTGCCCGCGTTTTTCTGGAGGGTCTATTCAGTATGTGTTTACAGGTGAATACGTCTGCATCACCATGAAATGTGCAAATTGACATAAAAATTAATAAAAGGGGAAAAAATGCTCCATGTTTTTTAGGCTGTAAACTTTAACTGTTATGTAATCCAAATAGACAGACAGTGTATCACTATTCTTCCTGTACATTAGCAGATAAAAGGCATAACATACTTGAATGAATGTTAAATAAAGAATGCTGGAAATAACTGCATCTCCATGAGCCTATAGCCTATGCCAGGGCTATTCAACTACACATTCAGTTGGGCCAGATTTTATAACTACAAAATTCAGCTGGGCCAGACATTCAGCGGCCTGTAAAAAGTGGGTAGTGACACATTTTAAACCAACACATATTACTGCGATGAAAAACATGCAATTTTTATTCATTGTTCATCTAACAAAGGTAGGTCAAAAAGTGCATAAAAACACAACAAATTAGCATTAATTTAACAGAATCTGAAAAAAAAAAAAGTGCACAGTTGTAGCATTACATTTGTTTGCTTTAGAAGTCAAATATTCAGGTTATTTTTTTTGAACCAGGCACATCACAAAGTGCATTTACTGAATACAATAATAGCAGTCTTAATAAATGCGCTCACATACAAAAAAAACAGCTAAAGAGCTCCAATGCAACACAAAGAGGTAGTACTGTAGCAATATTTTTTCACCTTTCAAGTAATAACAAAAAAATCATAAGTTTTGGTCACATTTGTCCCAGACACATTACAAAGTGCACTTAAATGAATACAGAAAGAACTGTCAAACACTTCAGTGCACAAACCCATAACAAGGGATACGGGTAACTATATGAATGAATACTACACTACACGTCTACTATAGTAAACTAGGTGCTTACTATCACCTCATTTGTGATTTGTCATCGCTGACTTTCTCAATGGGAGAAGGGACATTTTTTGTTTTGAACAAGAGCAGTGATTTTTGGCTCATAGGATGTCAATGCAATCCTAAGACATTGGTGAAGAGTGCTGTCAGTCAGGGAGCAGCGAGTGCTACTTTTGATTGAGTTCATGTGTGAAAAGCTTGATTCACATGTGTATGTTGATCCAAATATAGGCTACTGAGCACACGGATCGCTACTTTCTGAACGTTAGGGAACTGCTGTTTTTTGACATCACTCCAAAACTTCGCTGGCCCTTTAGTGCGCTGCATGTCAATAAGTTCCAGTGTATATTTCCCCTTGTCGATGCAGGGGACCACTTCCTTTGCTCTGGTTGATACGTCCCCCTCTATTACAACAGTGAAGGGGTCTCTGGCAAAGCCCATCATCACGTCTGTGGGCAGAGCAAGTCCATCCAATCGACCGTTAAAGTTCTCTTTCAACCTCGCAATGAAATCTGTCATCACATCCGTGATTTGTGCCGGAGATGTGATGTGTTTGGGGAGCGTCGGAAAATGCAGCATCCGACCCGTGCTCAAGTCGGTAGCGAAAAGGTCCAGCTTGACTTGGATCTGCTCCACAAGATCAATTACCGTTTTGTCTCTGTTTACGCTTCAGAGTTGAGAGGGACATGTTTTAGAGTTGCTATCATAGGAACACCGTTACTAGCACCACTAGATGCACTTTCAAAAAACGTGCTGCGTTGTGGTTTGGTGGTTTCTATGCAACGCGGAGTGTTGCGTTCATGGTCTGTACTAGTGTAGGAATTTGGCTACGGGAGGCTGGGCCACTCGGGAGTTCATTCTGGGCCGCATCCGGCCCGCGGGCCGCCAGTTGAATAGGCCTGGCCTATGCTATGCAGAGACTGCCTTCTTCATGTTGTGAATTGCAGCTGATGTTTTAATATGGCAATTGGCAATTTGACTTATACAACATTCTCAAGTTGTACATTTGACTCATACAATAACCTACCTTTGAGTGATGCTCTAGTTTCTTCATGTTTTGTTTTTTGCGCCGGACTGAAACTGTCCTTTCAAAGACATCTCTTCACCTGCACTAGTGGCCGTATCAAAGCTGTGATGCGCAAGGCGGGGCCCCATGCAGCCTGCGTGACTGGCCTGTAGGGAGGGGCGGCCCTGACTGTGGGTTAAACAACGATCTGGCGCTGACAGGTTGTGTAGCCTCCGCTGATATGCCATTTGTAAATGGCTGATGGGAATCAGGTGTGTAGTAGGGGAGGGTGCACACAGGGGCGGAGCTTCCTACAGGCAATATAGGCGGTTGCCTAGAGCGCCACCTAGAGGGGGGCGCCAAAAATTGCAACAAAAAAAAAAATGTTTTTTTTTTTTTTTTTTTGCTTGAAGCAGTTTTGGCGCCCCCCCTCTATATCTTCAACCATTATTCTTACATAAAAAAAAAAATTCTAACATAAGGGAAAATGAGCCAAAAATCTAAAACGGTCGGTCGGTCTAAGAGCCTCGGCTTTAGGTGTTCACAGTCAGAACATGCTAGAGCGCTGTGCATTGATGGGTATCGGTCAAGTGTTTATAAAATTGAGCGTTGAGGAAAGAAAGACTAACGTTAGAGAACTATGAAGAGGCAAAAGCCATCTGGGGCGCAGTATAAAAACAGAAGAAAAGAAGAAGAAGAGAAACGTGCCAAGGTGAAAGGTATGCAATTTTGATTGTATTGTCAACATTAGCGAATGGATCATGTAATCTTGCTAGTTAGCCAAGCCAACGTTAGCTAGCCAGCGTTTGTTATTGCCATTCAGTCGAAACTGTCATAAGGCTATTTTCTTTGTGTCATGAAATAGAAATATTAGTAATAATAACAATGTTAGTTTTGGTGTAGCGAGCTAGCCAGTGTGGTGGAATGTTAGTTAGTTGGTAACGTTAGCTAACGTTAAGTTTACCTCAGAAAGCACATTGACTATCCGAGTCAAACATTTGCCAAATTCAACCCTGTCATAATGTGCGCTAACGTTAGCTAACTAGCTCAGTGGTTCTCAACTCCAGTCCTGTTGAAAGTTTTCGTTCCAACCCAGAACTAACACACCTGATTCAACTGTTCTAATAAGATAGGCATAGCTCTTGATTAGTTGAATCAGACCTGTCAGGCTGTCCTAATGCTTACTAACTAAATAATAGCTACATTTAACAAATGGAAATTATTCAATGTTGATAATACACATTTTGTTATATCATTTTAGATTCACTTTTAAAATATCTGGGACCATCTGCTGCATCAGTTGACAAGGAACCGCCATGCACCTCAGCTGTGCCGGCTTCCTCAGGTGAGTGCAATGTGTCAATAGATGTTCCTGATGATAAATAATTGAATGTGAAATCCAGTCAATATATTTGCTCTTGTGTGTTCTTTCTATATTTATAGACCTAGAACCACATGAACGAACGTCAGAACAGCAAGCTGCTCATCCTGATGAGATGACCACTGATTCCACCCTGCCACTGACCACTGTGTCTGTTTGTTCTGGTGAGTACAATATGTCAATAGATGTTCCTGATGTGATGATAAATAATTGAATGTAAAAATGACTGTCGTGCCATTTCTAATCCAGCCAATATATTTGCTCTTGTGTTCTCTATATATGTATAGGCCCAGAACCACTGCAAGGAACGTCAGAACAGCCTGCTGCATCTCATCCTGATTGCACCACAGATTCCACCCATACACTCTTCTCAGGTGTGTGCCTGATGAATGTAAAGATGTTTAGCTATAAACCTAATTGTCCTCATGCTTTCAAATAATTGCTTTCTGTTTTTATTTACATTTTACACACTGTCCCAACCTTTTTGGAATTGGGGTTGTGTGTGTGTGTGTGTGTGTGTGTGTGTGTGTGTGTGTGTGTGTGTGTGTGTGTGTGTGTGTGTGTGTGTGTGTGTGTGTGTGTGTGTGTGTGTGTGTGTGTGTGTGTGTGTGTGTGTGTGTGTGTGTGAGAAGATATTGTGAATATGAGGTGAGAAAATGTGCTTCACATGCCCTCCAGATGCAGCAAAGACAGATGATCCACTACCAACCGATCCTGCTGACTGCCCTTCACATCTCACAGACACAATGAGGACAGAGTTTGTTCGGAGAGGACCATATCAGATAACACCTGATTTCATTTTCCCAAGGAGAGATGATGGGAGAAGTTGCCACCACCAGTACTTCAGCAGGACCTTAGTAAATGGAGAAAGGATCAAAAGAAGTTGGGTGACATATTCAAAAAAGAAGAACAGTCTTTTTTGTTTTTGTTGTCAACTTTTATCTCCAAAACAAATTCATTTAACAAATGCAGGACTGTCGGATTGGAAAAATGCAAGTGCTGCTTTGACCAGCCATGAAAATAGTCCGGAACACCTGAACAATTTGGCGTCATGGAAAGAATTGGCAGTTCGATTAAAACAAGGTACAACAATAGACAAACAAGAGCAGGCCCTCCTTGAGGCAGAGAAGAGTCGGTGGAGAGCAGTGCTGACACGACTGGTTGCTATTGTACAGTCTCTGGCAGGGCGAAATATGGCATTGAGAGGAAAGACAGAAATACTCCACTCTCCTTCAAATGGAAACTTTTTGAAAGAGGTTGAGCTTTTGGCGCAGTTTGACCCAGTGATGAAAGACCACATCCACAAGATTAAAAGTCAAACATCCCACCACAGCTACTTGGGCAAAACCATTCAGAATGAGTTGATTGAATGCATCAGTGGAAAGATTCTATCAACAATAGTTCAAGAAATAAAGAAATGCAAGTACTTTTCCCTCATTTTAGATTGCACCCCGGATGTTAGCCACACTGAACAGCTGTCAGTAGTCATCAGAATTGTGACACTGGAAGAAGACCCCCAGATTAAAGAGCACTTCATGGGATTCCTAGTAGCAGAGGAGTCCACTGGTGAAAGTTTGTCCGCCCTGATTTTGAAGAGGCTGGAGGAGTTGCAGATTGCCTTTGATGACTGCAGAGGACAGTCATATGACAACGGCGCAAATATGAGAGGGAAGAACAAGGGAGTACAGGCCAGGCTACTGCAGTTGAACCCAAGAGCTTTGTTTGTGCCTTGTGGGGCACATACACTCAATTTGGTCATTGCTGATGCTGCCAAAAGCTCCAAAGATGCCATATCATTTTTTGGCATTGTGCAGAAGCTATACTGCCTGTTTTCTGCCTCTACACAGAGATGGGCCATCCTCAAGAAACACGTCAACCTTTCACTCAAAATGTGGTCAGAAACCAGATGGGAGAGCAGAGTGAAAGCTGTGGAGCCTCTGCGATATGAAGCCGCAGCTGTGAGAGAGGCACTGCTTGAGGTGAGAAACCAGGCCAAAGACCCAATCATCAGGATTGAAGCCCAGTCTCTGGCAGAAGAAGTGGGGTCATTCCGCTTTTCACTGTGCACAGTGGTCTGGTATGACATGTTAAGTCAAATTCAGCAGGTGAGCAAAGTCCTGCAGTCCCAAACAATGCAAGTGGATGTAGCAGTAAGTCTACTGAAAAAGACTGAAAAAGCTCTCAAATCCTACAGAGCCACAGGCTTTGTGGCTGCACAAACATCAGCCAAGGACATGTGTGAAGACATGAATGTGGATGCAGTCCTTGTGCAAAAGCGGCTGAAGTCAACAAAGAGGCACTTCTCATATGAGTCTCCTGATGAGCCATTGAGGAATGCCTTGCAAAATCTGGAGGTAACGTTCTTTAACGTGGTGGTAGATGCTGCAGTGTCAGCACAAAAGGAGAGGTTTACCACTCTTGAACATGTGCAAGACAAGTTTGGCATTCTGTACAACTTCCCAGACCTGCCACACCAAGAGCTGATGAAGCAAGCAGAGGCACTTGCACACACCTTAAGCCATGGAGGGCAATCTGATTTGGATGGGAAGGAGCTGGCTCAGGAGTTGGAAAATGTACCTGACTTGCCATCAAAGAGCATGACAACTCTTGAGTTGTTGAAATTCATACACACAAAGCAGCTCACCGAAATATATCCCAACTTGTGTATTGCTCTGCGGATCAGTGCAACGCTACCAGTAACAGTAGCTTCAGCCGAGAGGAGTTTTTCCAAATTAAAACTCTTGAAAACATACCTGAGGTCCACCATGGCTCAAGAACGCCTCAGTGGTCTGGCTGTAATCAGTATTAACCATGAGGTTGGTGGTCAGATTTCATATGATGATGTGATTGATGACTTTGCAGCGAGGAAGGCCAGAAGGATTGCACTGTAAATGGAAACCAGTAGGAGCTAATATGTAGGCCAACCTTGTGTGATGATAGGGAGTGGAATGTAAATAGTTCTTGAGACAAAGTGAATTTGTAATTTTTATGTATTTGTTTGTTTATTTAGCATATTATATTTTGATTATTTGACATGTGTAACATATTTTACAATACATAATTTTCTTTTAAAGCAAATGTGCACGTTATTTTATTGTTTGTTATTGTTATTATTATTATTGTTTGTTAGCTAAGTTGTTTGTTTTAATTCTTTAGTGTGCACTTTACATTTCTTCTTAATTTTCTTTGAAAGCAAATTTGCACATTCTTTTATTGTTTGTTATTGATATTATTATTGTTTGTTAGCTCAGTTGTTTATTTGTTTTAATTCTTTAGTGTGCACTTTACATTTATTCTTAGCTCTTGTTGTTGCTTGTAATAAATAAAGCTGCAGTACTTAACTGTATAACTGTTAAGATGTTTTGATATTTTTTTTGGGGGGGGCGCAGTGGTGAAGCTCGCCTAGGGCACCAAATGTGCTAGGTCCGCCCCTGGGTGCACAGCTGATTGCAGCAGGTTGAGCCGGGAGCCAGGAGTGACAGCCAGCACGCCCACACAGACAGGGAAAGGGAAAACAAACACAAGGGAGGCGGCTGGCAGAGTACAGCCACCACAACTAGTTTCATTAAAAAAAAGTCCAAACTCTTTTAAATCTTTTATAGCATACTATCTTCTTATCCTGTTATATCAAAACGTGGCACTACTTGTCTATAAAACTAATAATCATTTCATCTAAAGCGTAAGACTGAATCTAATAAAGCTTCTAAAATGAACACTGCTTCATTGTAGCGCCTGACTGTCAGAGTTTAACAGCTGGCCGCTGGGAACGCTCCACAGTGACAGGCTGAGCAAAAAGTCTATTAAAGTTGTTATGCAAACTGTCATCTGTACATTTATATTTTATTGTGCTTTGCCGCTTGGATCAGTTTTAACCTACTGTACTTACCGTAGATATGTGTGCATGCATTTTTTAAAGGGAACAGAGGATGGAGCAATTCATTTATTTCACAACTCCCATTTTAATTTAGTCTAGTCGCTTGGTCTGATGTTGGTTCAAAACACACACACACACACACACACACACACACACACACACACACACACACACACACACACACACACACACACACACACACACACACACACACACACACACACACACACACACACACACACACACACACACACACTGCTAGCTAGCAAGCTAACCAGCTAACCGAGTTATTTCAAATATACTGACAAAACATTTACAATTCTGAAACTGAATTACTCAGTTGGCCAACAGTGACAGTTGACCAATTTCATAATACTCAAACGTGAACAACTGCTCCGGTCCAACACAGTTTCACGGCATTTCGTGTTATAGTCACAACATTTAATCTATTGATTTGTGTTCACCAACACGATTTCCCCCTTTTTAATAACGTGCTTTAACCACTAGGCCAGGGGTCGGCAACCCGCGGCACACGGGCCGCATGCGGCCCTTTAAGCCCTCTGCTCTGGCTCCCTTGAGCTTAGACAAAAATAAGAAGAAAATAAAAGTATTTGTAGGACTATTTATATTTTGTTGCACGGTTGAAAATGTTTCGTATCTTGTATTTTGAGGTGATATTGTGACACATAAATAAAAAACAAAACGGTTTTAATTAGGTCAACTAAAATATGCGTCAGATCCTGCTACGGTCCCGCGCGAGCGCCTTTTCTTGGAGGCACTCGCGCGGGGACCCCCGGCTCGATGAGCGAACTATGGATAAATCAAAGAAAATTACCGGAGGAACACAGGATTTAATTCTGTGTGGACAGAGTTATATGCTTTCACAGCAAACGATGCTGGTTTACCGGTATGTTTGATATGTAGAGAGAAGTTGTCAACGGTGCTGCAGCCTTTACTTATCGAGGAACAACAAGGGAGAGGAAGACAGCTGACAATCTTCAGTCATAATTCAATGGGGTATGTAATTTATTTCAGAAAACACTTTTTGTTATATTCCATGGAATGCTCTTAACGTCCCGATAGCAATGAATATATTAAATGCTTTGACAATAAATACAACAATTTATCTCTGGAAGCCGTAGCGCTGTAAAAAGCACGACCAATCATTTTAGCCGACCCGGCTAAAATAACTGGATGGCCTACCTGCCTGTCAGCCTTCCATCTGTGCAGACACTTATCTCGTGGCCTCATTGATGATGCGCGTTCGTGTGTGTTGGAGGAGGGAATCTGTAAGAAAGTCTGAAGGAAGAGGCCTATTTTTTCCGGTTGTGTATCTTCAAATTCTAGCGCACACGAGCTGGTTTCTCCATTCTTACCTACCCTACCTTTAACTCGTTTTAGGGTGCAGCTATATATTTTATTTATTTCAAAGTGGGCCCATTTTAATAATATTTTTTTTTCCTTCAAATGTGCAGAGGACTCCCCAAGTGCTGTGTTTAATTTATTTTAAAGTAGGCCTGTGTATTATTTGTAATTCTCCTTATAGGAGTTCTTTGTTTCTTATTAGAGGTTAACAGTTTTATATAATGTAATAAATAGCCTAATAAATGCAAAAAAACTGTAGTTTTTGTCTGATATAACAATAAATACAACTTAGCTATCAAGCTATGAAATATGTTTTGCAGCTCCAGACAAAAACTGTTTGGGGAAAAAGGAGCAAAATGGCTCTTTTGGTCAAAAAGGTTGCAGACCCCTGCACTAGGTGGTGCACACAAGGTACACACAGCATACAATTCCATAATAACTTTTTATAATTAGTGTAGCCTTTCACGATAATTAATTTGGTTGGACGATAATATTTCCTGGAAATTATAGCAATAAACGATAATATTGTCGGCACCGTTGTAAGACCATTTTAGACCACTGGCATAATGATAATATATAATAATAATTTGGGTACATCCTTTCAAACATAACTTTTTATTGAACATTCAAATCTATAAATTATATATAATAAATAAAACAAATTAAATTATAAAAAAATAATACATTTATCAAGGTCAGAAAAGTTATGGAGTTCATTTTTATTTATCGTACGATAAGTCAATTAATTGCTTATCGCGACAGGCCTAAGTGTAGGACACTTATGTATACATGTTATACATACATAAGTGTCCTAACCTAATAATATTAAAGCTATTGAAATTCTGAATCCATAGATGTGTCTCCCATCACCCAAAACCACTGACTATTCTTTCAACTCAGTATTTAGATTCTTACATAATATCTTTAAAAACTACAAGTCCCTTTCTATCAGCTGTGCACTGTTATGGTGTAAATACAGCCTATTTACCAATTGGATTAAATATAAAAGTCAGCCGAATTAGTATTGATACTGCGAGGAGACGTATTGTGTGAAGAGAAATTGAAGATGTTGTTTAATTGTTGATATATTTATGATCCGCGTCATGTATTCAGTTTCGGTGGCAGTTCTTCCAGTTTGTCTAGAAGTCTTCTAATCATGGCTCTATAAATAAAGAACTACGGCAGATGTGTAATATTTAATGCAGCCGAACCGTGTATTACAATGTCGTTATGTGATGACTTTCAAAGAGAAAAGCAAGGAGTAAAGTATTATTATTATTTTTTTTTTTAATGTTTTTCGGATTTCATATTGCATAAACACCATATCCCAACGTGCATTGCGGCTAAACAATCCAATCACCGAGCTTAAACCATAGCTGAGGATCTTGGGTAATCAGTTCAGTGGGTGTGTATCGCAATGATGCTCTACGTCTGTTTCCGGTTATTTTATTTTGAAACTCAGTTCCTGACGGACGCCAAAAAAGCCAGAGATTATAGAATCAAACAAATAAATAAAAACAAGGATAATTGTGTGTTATTGTTGAGTAAATAACAGTGTGTTATTAAGAAAAGAATAACAAATTAAAATACAGATTTCAATATTCTGAGGCTCTGAGCCCAATTTCTTTTCCTCGCGGACGGCAAAAAAAGTCTGACATTATACGATTTAAAATAAAAACAATAATCATGGCTTGATATTGTGTAAGAACATGTTTTTATTAGGGCTGTCAGACGATTCAAATATTTAATCGCAAATTAATTGCACGTTTTTTATCTGTTCTAAATGTGCCTTAGAGGGATATTTTTCAAGTTTGTAATGCTCTTATCAACATATGAGTGGACAAATATGCTTTATGCAAATGTTTGTTTATTATCATTTGATCAATGACAAATATTCTCATGAATATTAAACATAACACCTCTCTCATACAATCCAAAGTGTGTGTGTGAGTGTGTGTGTGTGTGTGTGTGTGTGTGTGTGTGTGTGTGTGTGTGTGTGTGTGTGTGTGTGTGTGTGTGTGTGTGTGTGTGTGTGTGTGTGTGTGTGTGTGTGTGTGTGTGTGTGTGTGTGATCTAATATTACACTAGATAGTAAACTAGAATGCTTTTCAGCAATAAACTTTGAACAATTAAATTCAATGATTCTCTCTTCTTAACCATCAACGTGTATCTTAGACCCGATTCCAACTAAGCTGTTAAAAGAAGTTTTTCCATTAATTAGCACTTCTTTATTAAATATTATGAATATGTCTTTATTATCAGGCTATGTTCCACAATCATTCAAAGTAGCAGTGATAAAACCGCTTCTTAAAAAGCACAACCTCGATCCAGAGGTTTTAGCCAACTATAGACCTATTTCTAATCTTCCGTTCCTCTCAAAAATTCTTGAGAAAGCAGTCGCAAAACAGCTGTGTGATTACTTAAAAAACTATGATTTATTTGAAGATTTTCAGTCTGGCTTTAGAACACAACATAGCACAGAGACAGCTCTGGTTAAAGTCACAAATGACATTCTAATAGCCTCAGACAAGGGACTTGTCTCTATTCTTGTCTTGCTCGATCTTAGTGCTGCATTTGATACTATCGACCATGATATCCTATTGCAAAGACTAGAGCACTTAGTTGGAATACAGGGAACTGCTTTAGGCTGGTTTAGGTCCTATCTATCTGAACGCTCTCAGTTTGTACGTGTCAACGATGAATCTTCCATGCAAACCAAAGTTAGCCATGGAGTGCCACAGGGCTCAGTGCTTGGACCTATTTTGTTCACACTATATATGCTTCCGTTAGGCAATATTATAAGGAATCATTCTGTAAACTTTCATTGTTATGCGGATGATACTCAACTATATTTATCAATCAAGCCTGATGAAATTAATCATCTAAATAAAATTCAAGACTGCCTCAAGGACTTAAAAACGTGGATGACCTTACATTTTTTGATGTTAAACACGACCAAAACTGAAGTTATTTTACTTGGCCCGAAGAATCTACGAAACAAATTATCTAAAGATATACTAACTATGGATGGCATTAATTTGGCCTCCAGTGAGACTGTAAGGAATCTTAGTGTTATATTTGATCAGGATTTATCCTTTAACACCCACATAAAATCTATTTCAAGGACCGCCTACTTCCATCTACGTAACATTGCAAAAATCAGGCATATCTTGCCTCAAAACGATGAAGAGAAACTAGTCCATGCATTTGTTATTTCAAGGCTGGATTATTGTAACTCCTTATTATCAGGGTGTACCAAGAAGTCAGTCAAGTCGCTTCAGCTGATTCAAAATGCTGCCGCTCGTGTACTAACCAGAGTTAGGAAAAGGGACCACATTACTCCTGTTCTGGCTGCCTTACACTGGCTCCCTATAAAACACAGGATATAATTAAAAATTCTTCTTCTGGCCTACAAAGCCCTTAATGGGCAGGCGCCATCTTACCTTAAAGAACTCATTATACCCTACTGTCCTACTAGGGCATTGCGTTCCAAGAATGCAGGGTTGTTGGTTGTTCCTAGAGTCTCTAAAAGTACAATGGGAGCCAGAGCCTTTTCTTATCAAGTTCCACTTTTGTGGAATCAGCTTCCAGTTTGTGTTCGGGCGGCAGACACCCTATCCGTTTTTAAGAGTGCTCTTAAGACCTTCCTTTTTGATAAAGCTTATAGTTAGGGCTGATTAGATTCAGCCCCTAGTTTTGCTGATATAGGCTTAGTTTGTCGGGGGACATCTTACTTCTTCCTTCTCTCTGTCTATACCTGTGTACTCTCATGTTCCGATTAACCCAGCTTCCCCAAATTTCTTTCTTTTTGGTGTCTATATACGCCGGGATCCGGAGTCATGGATGATCCTGCGGTCCTGTGACATGGATCGCGAGTCCTGGATCTTGAGTCGTGGCTGTGGTCCTGGATCATAAGTCCTGGATGGATATCCTCGTGGATTCATCTTCCTATTATTCACACATGCATTTCCAAACATTTGGACTACCTATGTTGCAAATGTATTATCTTTTCAATTTACACACGGCATCTATTGCACGTCTGTCCGTCCTGGGAGAGGGATCCCTCCTCTGTTGCTCTCCCTAAGGTTTCTTCCATTTTTCCCTTTAAACTGTGGGTTTTCTCTGGAAGTTTTTCCTTGTACGATGTGAGGGTCTAAGGACAGAGGGTGTCGTATTGTCATACTGATATTCTGTACAAACTGTGAAGTCCACTGAGGCAAATGTAACATTTGTGATATTGGGCTGTATAAATAAACATTGATTGATTGATTGATTGATTGATTGATGGATCGTTGGAGCTATGTGCAACTCAGGGCATATGCTCGAACGGGAGCTGCCTGGACGCTGCAATCATGTTGCGCACACTATCCTTGCTGAGTTTGCTGACTGTTTGTACAATGTCCCACTGTCTGGCTACCTGCATAAAGTGAAGTGCTCGGCGCAGTTGTCGGCGAAATGTCGCTCCTCTGTGTTCATTGAAACAGCTCCTTATATCCGTTAGTGCAGCTAGCTAGCATCACTAAACAACACTAAACTAAACAAAAATTAAATTATACCTCCTTTGAAAGCCTCATTTTCAGTCTTACGCATCCGACCTGGAAAACTTTGCAGCCAATCTTATTTGTTACAGTGTACCGTGCACCAGGTCCTTATTCAGAATTCTTATCAGAATTCTCTGAGTTTTTATCAGCTTTGGTACTTAAAACAGATAAAGTAATTATCGTAGGTGACTTTAATATTCATGTTGACGATGATAAAAATAGCCTTACTGTTGCATTTAACTCTATATTAGATTCTGTTGGTTTCTGTCAGAGTGTAAATAAACCAACCCACTGCTATAATCACACTCTTGACCTTGTTCTGACTTATGGTATTGAAATTGAGCAAGTATTAGTCGAACCGCATAATCCTGCTTTATCCGACCATTTCTTAGTAACTTTTGAAGTACTGTTACTAGACTACAAAGCATTAGCCAAAAGCTCCTGCAGCAGAAACCTATCTGTTAGTGCTATAGCCAAATTTAAGGAAGAGATTCCACCAATACTTAACTCGACAGCATGTCTGCATGTAGGGGAGGAAACTTATACAAAATGTACACCACCCCAAATTGATCATGTTGTTGATAGTGCTACAGATGCGCTGCGAATAAAATTAGACTCTGTTGCTCCTTTGAAAAAGAAGAAAATAAAACAACATAGATTAGCTCCATGGCATAATGCCGAAACCCGCAAAATAAAGCAAAAGTCGAGACAACTTGAAAGGATATGGCGTTCCACTAAACTTGAAGAATCTCGTTTAATTTGGCATATTACTCTCAATGAATATAAGAAAGCACTGCGTAAAGCGAGAGCAGCATACTACTCTTCATTAATAGATGAGAATAAGAATAATGCAAGATTTCTTTTCAGCACTGTAGCCAGGCTGACAGAGAGCCACAGCTCGACTGAGCCTTCTATTCCCATAGCACTCAGTAGTAATGATTTTATGTGCTTTTTTAACGATAAAATTGTTACTCTTAGAAACAAAATCAATGACCTCTTGCCTTTGACCAGTATAGTGTTATCAACAGCTCCCGGAAACGTAAGTTCTAATAATATTACACTAGATAGTAAACTAGAATGCTTTTCAGCCATAAACCTTGAACAATTAAATTCAATGATTCTCTCTTCTAAACCATCAACGTGTATCTTAGACCCGATTCCAACTAAGCTGTTAAAAGAAGTTTTTCCATTAATTAGCACTTCTTTATTAAATATTATGAATATGTCTTTATTATCAGGCTATGTTCCAAAATCATTCAAAGTAGCAGTGATAAAACCGCTTCTTAAAAAGCACAACCTCGATCCAGAGGTTTTAGCCAACTATAGACCTATTTCTAATCTTCCGTTCCTCTCAAAAATTCTTGAGAAAGCAGTCGCAAAACAGCTGTGTGATTACTTAAGAAACTATGATTTATTTGAAGATTTTCAGTCTGGCTTTAGAACACAACATAGCACAGAGACAGCTCTGGTTAAAGTCACAAATGACATTCTAATAGCCTCTGACAAGGGACTTGTCTCTATTCTTGTCTTACTCGATCTTAGTGCTGCATTTGATACTATCGACCATGATATCCTATTGCAAAGACTAGAGCACTTAGTTGGCATACAGGGAACTGCTTTAGGCTGGTTTAGGTCTTATCTATCTGAACGCTCTCAGTTTGTACGTGTCAACGATGAATCTTCCATGCAAACCAAAGTTAGCCATGGAGTGCCACAGGGCTCAGTGCTTGGACCTATTTTGTTCACCCTATATATGCTTCCGTTAGGCAATATTATAAGGAATCATTCTGTAAACTTTCATTGTTATGCGGATGATACTCAACTATATTTATCAATCAAGCCTGATGAAATTAATCATCTAAATAAAATTCAAGACTGCCTCAAGGACTTAAAAACGTGGATGACCTTAAATTTTTTGATGTTAAACACGACCAAAACTGAAGTTATTGTACTTGGCCCGAAGAATCTACGAAACAAATTATCTAAAGATATATTAACTATGGATGGCATTAATTTGGCCTCCAGTGAGACTGTAAGGAATCTTGGTGTTATATTTGATCAGGATTTATCCTTTAACGCCCACATAAAATCAATTTCAAGGACCGCCTACTTCCATCTACGTAACATTGCAAAAATCAGGCATATCTTGCCTCAAAACGATGCAGAGAAACTAGTCCATGCATTTGTTACTTCAAGGCTGGATTATTGTAACTCCTTATTATCAGGGTGTACCAAGAAGTCAGTCAAGTCGCTTCAGCTGATTCAAAATGCTGCAGCTCGTGTACTAACCAGAGTTAGGAAAAGGGACCACATTACTCCTGTTCTGGCTGCCTTACACTGGCTCCCTATAGAACACAGGATAGAATTTAAAATTCTTCTTCTCGCCTACAAAGCCCTTAATGGGCAGGCGCCATCTTACCTTAAAGAACTCATTATACCCTATTGTCCTACTAGGGCATTGCGTTCCAAGAATGCAGGGTTGTTGGTTGTTCCTAGAGTCTCTAAAAGTACAATGGGAGCCAGAGCCTTTTCTTATCAAGCTCCACTTTTGTGGAATCAGCTTCCAGTTTGTGTTCGGACGGCAGACACCCTATCCGTTTTTAAGAGTGCGCTTAAGACTTTCCTTTTTGATAAAGCTTATAGTTAGGGCTGATTAGATTCAGCCCCTAGTTTTGCTGATATAGGCTTAGTTTGTCGGGGGACATCTTACTTCTTCCTTCTCTCTGTCTATACCTGTGTACTCTCATGTTCCGATTAACCCAGCTTCCCCAAATTTCTTTCTTTTTGGTGTCTATATACGCCGGGATCCGGTGTCATGGATGATCCTGCGGTCCTGTGTCATGGATTGCGAGTCCTGGATCTTGAGTCGTGGCTGCGGTCCTGGATCATAAGTCCTGGATGGATATCCTCGTGGATTCATCTTCTTATTATACACACATGCATTTCCAAACATTTGGACTACCTATGTTGCAAATGTATTATCTTTTCAATTTACACACGGCATCTATTGCACGTCTGTCCGTCCTGGGAGAGGGATCCCTCCTCTGTTGCTCTCCCTGAGGTTTCTCCCATTTTTCCCTTTAAACTGTGGGGTTTTCTCTGGAAGTTTTTCCTTGTACGATGTGAGGGTCTAAGGACAGAGGGTGTCGTATTGTCATACTGATATTCTGTACAAACTGTGAAGTCCACTGAGACAAATGTAACATTTGTGATATTGGGCTATATAAATAAACATTGATTGATTGATTGATTGAGATGCTAACAACAACTATACACATAGGCTAAGGTGTGCCCGTTCTCTCTCGCTTGCGCCACACATACACACACCCTCCCTGTCCTCCCGATGGACAGTCGGTGTCTGCCGGTGAGCGTGGAAGTGTGGTCTGTCTACAAGCTAATTCTGACAGCATCAGCTTGTAGATGGTATTTTAAACTCGATGCGCTTTGAAACTACGGGGTGGCCGAGGACAAAAAATACACATGCGTTAATCGCGTTAAAATAATTGGTGGCTTTAATTTTTTTTTGCATTAACGCGTTATTAACGCGTTAACTTGACAGCCCTAGTTTTTATGAACCACTGTAGATCTGTTCGTTGTTCTCGAGTCCAGGAGGAAGTTAAAAAGAGACAATGTAGCCCTGAAAAAGTTCAAATGGTGTACTTTAACACTAGAACCGCCAACGGGTACATTTTACCCGCAGCTGTTTTTTGATTGTATGTAACTTTTTTTCAATAACATATTAAAGTCTCCCAGTCAGTGACTTTTCATGAAAGTGTGTTATGTAGCTCCCTCTGTTGTTAAGAATTATCAATATGAAGTCAGATTGAAAAAATCGCCCAAAAAAAAGCCATTTATACCTATATCTGCCAGCGGGTAATATTTACCTCATAGAAAATGCAGCGTAAACATGACGTGTTGCTATAGCAACGCCTTTTGTCTACTGCGGTTCCTTATAGATAGAGAAATAGATTGAAAGAGAGAGATAGACAGATAGATTGTTGTGGATAGTGTAACATCTTGGTGAATACAAGATCTTGGATGACTGAGTTCACGTTGAGGACGTAATGCATGTGTGCAGGTTACGTGCCAGTTGAATAAAGATGGACACTCAGAATGAGAGAAGTAGTCCGCGTCGACTGTTTATGTAGACAATTATATGTCCATAGAACAGAACATTACAGATAGATCGATATAGTTATAGATAGACAGATACATAGAGAGATTTGTACCTAAACAAAACACAAGTCTAACACCAAGCGTTTAAATCAGCACTCTTAGCGATATTTTATACTTCATGCTATCTGCACAAACTATAGCATATTAGAAAGCTGAGAGTCCACAGATTCTATTGGTATACATGTCATCCCTGTGGAATCAAAACTCACTGTTCTGTATGATAAATAAAAGAACATTGTACCTTGAAAATCAATAGCGGGTACATTTGACCCGTTGGCGGTTTTAGGTATACAGCGACCTCTGGCAGTTCTAGTGTTAATGAAGTAACGTGGTTTTGAAACAGACAGAGCAAATCAAGAAAACAGCGCTGTGTCGGAGGAGGGTGAAGGAAGGGCCGGGAAAGCCCCTTGCTCTGTCTCTATATCGGATTCCTGGCTCCTCCTCTCATTGGCTGCTTCGACGATAGGGGTCTCCCTCCACTCATTCTTCTGTGTCTGATATCTCGTGAGTAAGAGGATTTAGACGTTGTGTGTTTATTGTATAACTTCACACGCCTTTTCTCCTCGTATTCTCATTCATGACTTTTTATTTAATGCATTTTAACGGCTGTAATCATTGATAGCGTAAAGCCGGAAGTAACGTTGGTACACCGGAAGTGACGTCATGTAAACAATGGGGATGTCTTTCAATAAAGCTTTTCAAAATAAAACGGTGCATTCATTTAACATTCAGCAATAACGTTAGCCACAAGCTAATGCTACCTGGAAATGAAGTATTTTCAGAATAAAAACAGTTTTAAATCCACAGTACATTTAATCTAAATTACGCCATATAAACATTGATTTTATTTTCTTACACCACACATCTTCCGGTCTTCCAAGACCCGACCGGACAAAAAGACGTGTTGCAGGCACGAAACAGATACATTGCTTTTAAAGTCGTTCTGTGTGACACGAAAAAAAGAGGAAAATCGTGTTGGTGAACACGAATCAATAGATTAAATGTCGTGACTATAACACAAATTGCCGTGAGACTGGGTTGTCCGGTCCTTTGTGTGTGTCACCTTTAATCTCCCCATTTCCGTTATGTTTTGAGTTTTTTGTAGCATTTTTACATTTGCAGCTTTTTGTATTTGCAGTGTTTCATCTCTGCAGCATTTTTAGTAAACCCTGTGCATGTATCGTCAATTTGGCAAATGTTTTTTTAAATACTACACATGTATTGTCAATTGGTAAAGAGATGTTTATTCATTTGCATCTGCTTTGGCACATTTATCCTTTTCTATTTGCCTCGTTCTGAAGCTGCAGCGCGTTTCTCCTAAATCACAGTGCTTTGGGCCGTTGTAGCTCGTTTACACCTTTCGGCCACTGTAGATATCTTATATTCAGTTGAACAATGTTTTAAGGTTAAAGAACATAAATGACATTTGAGATTCATTGCAAAGATTAAGCCGAAACCACAGTGTTTACAAGGAAATGGGTGTTTTTGAAATGCTCAGCCCTAGCTAAAATGTTTGCAGCTTTAAAAAATCAATAATAAAAGAAAGAAAATCTAGGTGGTATTTGAAAATGAATTCTAGCCTCCCTCCAGTGTGTACAAGAGTAGGTTAATTTCTGCTGCGCTGTATGGTTTCAGTGAGGGCTGAAATCACAGATGTGCTCTACAGGGCTCCACATTGTTACACAGGCGTCAGCAACTTTCCCTACCACCTAGCATATGTGGAAACTCAGTCTGGAACGCATCCATGAGGAAGAGAGCAAAAGGAAGCTTTGCTGACCCCAGACAAAATCAAATGGAGGGAGGTAAGGGATGAAGAGAGGGATGGAGAAAAGAGAGCACTGTAGTGTGTGTGTGTGTGTGTGTGTGTGTGTGTGTGTGTGTGTGTGTGTGTGTGTGTGTGTGTGTGTGTGTGTGTGTGTGTGTGTGTGTGTGTGTGTGTGTGTGTGTGTGTGTGTGTGTGTGTGTGTGTGTGTGTGTGTGTGTGTGTGTGTGTGTGTGTGTGTGTGAGTGAGTGGAGTCTTCCATTTTCAGAGGATTAAAATGTGGCCGTAAAACTTCAATGATTCTTTGTCTATTGACATCGTAGCCATGTTACCGTCAACCACTTTCCCCATATCACACACTCTCAGAGTTGCATATCGTGCAGGAGCAGAGTTAAAGAGAAAATTACATAAGCCTGTAATGCTTAAAGGCACACATTAAAAAATGTGTTTGCAAATCCAACTTGATCTACGAAGATGAAAGAAGTAAATGAAATAATAATTGGTCAGCCTTGTTGGAATCATTTTATTGTCCCCAGAGGATATGTTGACCTTATGGCATTTATATGTCAAGGCTGTCTTATCATTAACACATGCGATGCACTCAACATGATCTCACCAGAACTCCACCATGACTCCTTAACACCACATTGCGTGGTGGAGTCACAAACTTTGCTACATTTACGTGTTTGCACCAAACCCCAATGCAAAGTGAATGAGGCTCCTTTGTCGTGGTGCACACACGCATTTCTACAACGTCCTGCAATGAGCTTTTATTCTTTAAAACGTTTTTAAAATCTACTTTATAGCTTGTAGTAACGCACAGGAGGCTTCTTTTATTTTATTTGTATTCATAATCATTTGTATTTTTCATCAGAATGTATTATGGCAACCCTGTCTCCTAAAAATTACGTTCCCACACGACTAAACTGCATTCCCAATTACATTTAGCTAGAAACGTATTTTCTCCCACGTTACGTTTCTACATATCTTTGCCATTATTGTCTTGCTTATAATAATGATTTTAGAGCACACATTTGAAATCAGTAAGCGAGGCTGTAATTTCGCCAGCTGTTACTCGCATGAGCGAGGCAGAAAATAGTTTTAACATGCCAAAAAGCTGCTGTGTCGTTTATTGCACCTCAAACATTAAAACAAATCCAGAGTTACGTGTTTCTGTACTTCCTCTAAGAAGAAAGGACAGTAACAGAAGATCTCTGTGACGCAAGATGTGGTGTTGTTAATGCGATATGACATCCGAAAAAAAAATCAGGATGGCCGAAGACACTACACTACCCATAATCCCCAGCTGTCGTTTGGGATTACAGTCCCGTTGACAAACCCCGTGATTAATCTTCAAACTCTGGGATTGGATGTTGGAGTGGCAGTGCGCCAAGGTTACGCCGAGTGTCAACCGTCAAGCTCTTTGAAATGGAACGAAACCACGGCAGACTATTCAAAACTGGACTCGAACGCCCCCCCAGAACTACACATGCTGGCTATTGTGTTTTGCAACATGTTCTCTATGACACGTCTCTACTGGGAATTGTAGTTTTAAAAGACGTTTTTGTTTTTCCCAAAATTAGAAGTTGACAGTATTAAACTGTGCACAGCCCTGGAGGTTTAGGCGATAGGAAACACATTGGTGTGTACAAATTTAAAACATGTAATTAGTAAATGGGTGAAAATCGCTTGTATCCATTATGGGCAGCATTAATATATACCCACATGACAGCTCATAGTTACTTTGTAATTCTACTCATCTACAATTCAGAGGCTCTTAAGCCCCACGGACCCGGTTCCGGGGCCGAAATCGCGTCATTTGCAGGAAACAACGTCCAAGGAATCTTAATATTAAATAAACTATGAATATTTTATATCCATATAACGGAAAAAAACTCTTTTTTCATTTTCTTTTTTAAAAAAAACACACAATGCTAACAGTGAGCCTCTGAATTAGCCCCGAGCAAAAAATGCTAACCTATTACTGCACCGAAAATCACTCCTAGCTCCCTTATTACTTATCCTAGCTGCACATCCAACACATAGTTTATGATCGTAAAGACACATAATCTAACGGTGCCCACCTCAACACTGAAAGATACAAACTCGCAACGTTATCAACAAAAACGTACATCAAAACATGTGGCGCTAGGTAGCCTACAACGCTAAAATGGTTTACCTTGGTTTTGTCTGGTCAAAACTGGTCTTCAATGGCATTAAAACGATAAAAACGATGCTGTAGTTAATCCATAGGTTACAGTGGCGAGCCGTTAGGGCCCTCTAGGCCCCTGACGGCTCGCCACTCTGTGAGGGCCTAAGATATTCTAAAAAATAATATTTGAAAACATTAAAAAAAAACATTTTCTTTTAAATATTATTTTTTATATTTTTTTGTTGCTACATTTTTTATTAGTTTTACCAAAATAACTTGATTTAATTGTATTTAAAATAACATTTCCAAATAAATAAATCCTTCGAATCTGCCTGTTCAGTTTCTGTTGGAATGTGAAGGGTTCAATGCCGTCTCTGCGAGTTACTGTGAAGACGGGAGGGCTTGTTGGTCCCTCTCTACATTCACAGAGGGCCCGCTATAGTAACTCAATGAGAGAGTAATGTCAAATGACAGTACAAATGACCAATCATATCTTCCCTCTAAATTGGCGGGCTTTATTTTCGCTGACTTTATGACAAGTTCCGCCCGCTGTGAGATCTATGCAAGTGGTGCAGTGACGCGTCCTTAAACCCAGAAGTAAGCTGCGCTCGGATTCCCTCGACAGAAAGCAATGGGATTTCTCCAAAGGATTTTGGAAAATAGCTCGAAATAAGGTCTGTGGAAAACGAACCTGTTAGATAAATGCATGTTTTGTTCAGCTGGATAATATCCACATGTCTACCCTACTTTTATTATTTTCGAATCATAAATCTAATCGATAGATTTATGATCGATAGATTTATGGTTAGCATAAGTTCGTTCATGACCGAGTCATTTTCAAGATTGAGTTACAATGATAAACTGGAGTGGCAAAGGATCAGCAGAATGACCCCCAAGTGCTTCATCCAAAAGGACAGGAGGATGGACTTTTGATCATCAAAGGTAGGCCTAAGTCATTTTCAATATGGGCCGCCGTGCCGACTTAATTCATTTGTAATTGTTACTTGGCTGTGGGTTCCCTGTCATGATAGGTGTTTATATAAATGGTGTTGTTTTGTGTGGTAGAGGGTCGCTGTCATTGATGCGTTTTGCACCCCGGGCCGCTGTTTTGATATTCCGCTGAAGTATACGCTGTGACGTAATATCTCTTCTTTTTAAGAGGGAAGGGGGAGGGTCAGAGGGCCGAGGTATAAAAGTCACGGCTCGCCACTCATATTGTTCTTTTTCGGCACCGGGATGATTGTGGATGTTTTCAGGTAGGATGGGACGATGGCCTGGGACAGGGACTGGTTGAAGATCTTGGTGAAGATCCCCGCCAGCTGGTCAGCGCAGTCTCTCAGCACCCGTCCCAAGACTCCGTCCGGCCCCGCTGCTTTCCTTGGGTTCACTTCCTTCAGTGTGTGTCTCACCTCGTGCTCCGTGAGGGTGAGGCTGCTGAAGGAAGGTGGATGTAATGGTGTGGCTGCTTCCGATAGCCCCGTCTCGTAGCGGGCGTAGAAGGAGTTCAGCTCCTCCGCCAGCTGAGGGTCACCCCCGTCGGCCGAGGGGTGGCTGGGTTTGTAGTTGCTCATCTGCTTGACCCCCTGCCACACCCGCCTGGAGTCGTTACCCCGGAAGCAGTCCTCAATCTTCCCCTTGTAGTCCATCTTGGCCCGCTTGATCCCCCGCTTCAGGTCGGCTCTGGCAGTGCTGTACAGCTCCCTCTCACCAGTCCTGAAGGCGATGTCCCTCTCCCTGACCAGGCGCTGCACGTCTCCAGTCATCCACGGCCTCTTGTTGGGATGAACCCGGATGCGCTTATCCACAGTGACGGAGTCTGAGCAGTGCTTGATATATCCCAGGACCGCTGATGTGTACTGTTCCAGGTCCTCATGTTCGAAAAACCCCCAGTCGGTGTTCTCAAAACAGTCTTGCAGCTGTGGAGTGGCGTCTAAAGGCCAGGTTTTAATTGTGTTAATGGTTGGTGGAAACACTTTTCCTGATGGGGGAATAGGCCGGAATTATGAGAAGGGACACATGATCTAACTGGCCTAGGTGCGCTAGCGCTTTAGCTCCGTAGCCCCCCTTAATATTAGTGTAGACCTTGTCCAGTGTTTTATCCCCCCTCGTGGCACATTTAACATGCTGGTAGAGTCTGGGAAGCACTACCTTTAAGTTGGCATGGTTAAAGTCCCCCGCAATGATGTGGACAGCCTCAGGATACATGCTTTGTTGACTGCTAATAGTATCACAGAGCTCTCAAGTTTTGAACAGAGTTCAGAGTGAGATTTTGGCAGCGGTGTTTGGTACTCCAACTTCTGGCTCCTGTGCACGCGTCTCAAAACAAGCCTAGTACAAAATTGCGGCGCAACTTGGTGGGCGGTACCCTGGAATGAAATCTCTGCGGGAGAAATACAAGGTGTGGCGGGTGAGCGTGTGAATGGAGTGAAATGTGTGTGTCTCACGCCAAATGCGTGAGACTTGAGAGCTCTGTATCATGTAGCTGACTTAGCGCCGCGCTAGCATTGGCTGGAATATATACTGCCGTTATCAATACAACATTGAACTCCCTCGGAAGGTATCTAGGTCGGCATTTAACTGTCATAAATTCTAGGATCGGGGAACAGTGGTTACTCACAGTGATTGTGTTTGTGCCCCAAGAATCCTTAGTGTATATAATGACGCCACCACCTTGCGTTTTCCCCGACAATTCTCGGGTCCTGTCTAGTCTATGGGAGGTGCGGCCAGCTAGCTCGATAGCTAAGTCCGGGATGGATGGATGGAGCCAGGTTTCTGTGGCTATTAGCACGCAGCTGTCCTTCACAGTCCTGTTTGTTGCAACCTGTAGTCTCAGTTCGTCCATCTTGTTAGCGAGAGATCTTGCATTTGTTAAAAAGATACTCTGCAACGGTGGTTTGTCCGGGCGGTTCCTTAGCCTCTCCAGCAGGCCGGCTCTGCATCCCCGCTTTTGTTTAAGTTCCTTTCTCCGTCTGCGACGCTTAGTTCCGGGAATAGTGGACCATAGGTCTCCGGGATTCCTGGCGATTTCCGATGGGATGCTGTTTTCACGGATAAACGCATCTGTAACGGCGCTTCCACTGAGTAATCCGATTTCTAGCAAATCATGTCTGCTGAAGATGTTATTTGCCCAGCATAATGTTAACAAAAGTGAAAAAAAGATATACAAATAATCATGAAATAACATTAAAAGGCACTAGACTTGAGTCCTAAAGCCGCTGCGACTGGTCGCGCCGCCATGCTACCATGCTACAATGTCCATTCATGCTAAAACCAGTGATCGCCCTGCTATACTGTAATGCTAAAGCAATTTCTCTGAATCCACACATACTGTACATGTAGGTATATTTGCAATAAGGGCATTTAATATTTGTACCAATTCTGGTTGGCTTTAAACCATAGCCTTATCCATTTCCTAAAGGTATTTCAAGCTCTGTTATACAAAATAAGTCTTCTTGGAAGAGCTAACCCCCCAATAAGAAATGTTCCACAACAAATTTTCTAACTTTGCACTCCTATTGGTGTAAGTATATCAACACATGTTCTAAGCTTCTAAGGTCTAAGCGTAACAGTTGCCGTTTTAAATATGTGGTTAACATTGTGGAATAGTCGCAGTTTTATTAGGTTAATGCAACCACACAGCATGGTTACGTTTAGGAAAGTATTATGTTTTAGGTTAAAATAAGAAGCCTGTGTTTGTTAGGAAACTTAATTACAATAGACTATAAATGGACTGATGTAAGTGGCGATAAGTGTTGGGACTAACGCGTTACAAACTAACGCGTTACTGTAACGCAACTACCTTTTGCGGTAACTAATAACGTTACTAGTTACCTATTCCCATTCAGTAACGCCGTTATAGTTACTGTGATTTAAATGGGTGCGTTACTCCGTTACATCATTTGATCCAACTGAACCGAATCTCCCTGCGGATGTAATTTAAAGGCGAATACAGTGATGTCCTCTCACAGTACCATGGAAAAGTGAAAGTGACCAGAGAGGAGTGATGATTGGTTAACGCGGGGTAACATTTCAGGGTAAGCCAATCAGAGACAGAGTTGGACGGGTCTTGCCTTATGGGGAAAATACACAGACACACATACACGGCAACGCCCACCAACAGCACACACACACACACACACACACACACACACACACACACACACACACACACACACACACACACACACACAATGGCAGATGCAAGTATCAGCGAGAGTAGCAGCGCATTTACAACTTGGAGATATAACCACTATTTTGTGGGGATAAAGGACGCAAAAAATATTACGGTCAAATGTAAACTGTGTGCAGGATAGAAAGCATTGTCCACATCGAATAACAGCAATGCCAGTCTCCTGAAGCACCTAACTAATGTACATGGGGCTATACAACTAGAATGATGGGGAGTTGTCTTTTCTCTTACTGTGCCACAGAACAACACAAAAATTATTTTTAAAGTAAAATAAAGTAACTAGTTACTTTTCTGAGAGCAGTAACTATAACTAGTACTAGTTACTTTTTAAAAGTAACTTGCCCAACACTGGTGGCGATTTATAATACCTTATGTTCGCTAAGTAATGTAATGCCCAATCAGCCACTGTGGAAAACCCATGTGTGATTGTACTGTATCTAGCCTGATACTACTGTCAGTGTAGGCCAGGGGTCGGCAACCTTTGGCACGCGGTACCGTAACCAGTGGCACACTAGGAATAAGTGGAATAAGTGTGCAAAGATATTTACATTTTATTTCCGGATCCTGAACGAGACCGCCGCCAGAGCGCGCCTTCCCGTTACCTGTACAGAAGGAAGCCATGCACGCAATGAAGCGCAGAAGGATAACTTATGAGCCCCGCTCTCTTTAACTCCATTCAACTTTCTGCTGCTTTCCTCCGTGGGGTGTAGTGCTTCCGGAGCGCACCGGAACGCCGCTCCGGCACATCACAAATTGCAGTACCCATAAGGAGCTGTACACATGCTGCAGTTTTTGCGTGGCTGCGCTGACAGGCGAAAGAGATCCACAGCTCCTTACAGGATACTGATTCCAGCGATCAGCGATCAGCATAGCCGCGGGAAGTCATTTTGCTAAGGGGGTGCTGCCAAAAGTGGGGAGGGGGGCAGCTTAAAAAAAAAAGAAAAAAGGCGGTGCCCGGCCGGGCACGGCTGTCAGCGATACGAGCCGCATAAATTGTTTGTTAAAGGCGAGACATGGCAGGCAAAAACATCGTTTTTCATGCACTGGTAAATGTTGAGATGTTGTGCTATTTTGATTCCATAACATGTTTTATTTCAGGCTTTTGGAAGGAAAACGTACAAAATACACATTTAAGTGTTAATTTTACTATAGTTTGTCTATTTGCGTCTGCATATTTCTCCTAAATTCTCCAAAAGTTAGCATTCTAACTTAACATAAAGTACCGCGACCGCTTTTTGCATCATGTCATCAGAAGTATCGTTGGAAAGCTCCGTCTCTCCTACACAATCTCATTGGATCCAAATATGGTCATTTCCTTTGTATCAGCAACCAATGGTGAAAGTACAAAAGGGTCTTAAACCAAGAAACGAAATCTCATTGGCTGGTGTCAACTTCTGGCAACGTTATTCGTTCAGATGCGTCACGTGGTGTGCTAAAACACTTCCTGGTTAGCTTTCCGCTATAAATTTAAATCTCAAAATGGCAAAAGAACTGCAAAAAAAACGTTCACAGAGAAGACAACAACAATTGTCACTTGCACGAAGCAAGATTATACAAAAAACAAATGACCCCGAACATGAAATACCTTCACGGACTGCGTCGAGGCGCAAGCTGTCATCCAAAGAACAGGAGGGTTTCGCTAGCGCCACACTGCAATCTTTAAAGGTTGTTTTCTCAAAATGAGGTTTTTCTCCTACTGAGTCAGAAATTTCCACTTCAGTTGCACTTACATACACCAAACCTTCCAGTTATATTCCTATCAATATTATGAAGGCTTTTACAGAAGGGTTTGTTCATATGTCACTCATAGCCTGTATTATATAAAATGTTATACCTAAAAACATGGTGAAAATTTATATTTTAGGACCAGTGACGTGCGGTGAGCTTCATGGCTGGTGAGGCACTGACTCTTTCAGAGTCAGATTTACAAATATTATATTTTGACCTTAATCGAAATATTAGGCTATTTTCAAAAGCTTTTTTTAGTCTGATGCTTCGATTCATTTTAAACAGACCGTTCAACAAAAGGATACCCAAAATCTGAATATTGGATTGTTCTTTCTTAGTAAGATCCCATTTTCATTACAATTGTGGTCTTACCTTGACTTGAAGATGAAGTCCATGCTCTCCTTCTGGACAACAATCTCTATTCGTTTTTTTAAAAGTCCTCCTTATCTTCCTGTAATTTGAAAAGTCTAGCTTGTTGTTCGTGTCTACCGTCTCTGCGTAGAATAACAGTAGCAACAAGAACCTGTGGGCTCATGTGCGCCCCCTTTAGTGCGGCAGAGGTTATGGCTGCCTCTCCTGGTGCTTTTTTCATTGCCGTTGTATGATGAGACCAGCGAGCCTAAATATCATATATACGTGAAAAAAGTTATTTAGAGACTATGGATGGCGAGGATAAATGTAATAAAGGGATCTACAAACATTACATTGGTGACCTACAGTGAGATGGTAACAGGCATGCGCTTAGTGCCCGCTTTCCAGACAGTTTCTGTGGGGTGACACATTCTGAGGTGAGGCAGAGCTCATCTGTGCCACACCTCACCCCACAGTAACTGGCTTGAGCGCGCTCACAAAATAGGTGTCCGCGTTAAATTAGTGCCCGCGCTCCAGCAAATTACTATGGGCTTACGAGAGGCAGAGCTCGTCCCTGCCTCACTTCTCATCGCTACCCGTAGTTGTAGCGGAGCTCGGCAAATTTGCTGATTTTCACTTCAAAAAAAGATTGGAATCATAGATAAATCAAATTTACAACACAGATCAGTGGAGACATTTTATTATTACTATTTAGTTTTTCTTTAGTTGTTTTTCCGTTACATTGGAGTATGACAGGTGAGGCTCTGCCTCCCCTGCCTCCCCTGACCGCACGTCGATGTTTAGGACTATTGACAGTATTTTCTGAGTTATGGAGTGATAAAAAGAGATCTGTAAAAGCCTTAGATGCTAATATGACTACGAAATGAAACAAGAATTTTGAACCTGGCTTTATCCAAATGTGTTAAAAATATTTAATGAATGATTGGCTCATTTGCATATTCAGAAAACTTGTAATACAAGAAACAATTGCCTTATTGTAGGTAATTAACTGGAGAAATGTCTAGCTGATATCTTTAAGTTAAAAAAAATTACCCTATTCACCTGTCTCGCCTTAACTGTTAGGCTTAATAAACCATTATAGACCTACATCACTTAGCAACAGCTGCACATGCCCACATGCTAACTATGGGTCTTACAAACCTACATAACATTACAAATAGTCAGAACATATTATTTACAATATTAATAAAACTATGAATTCAATTTTAACTGATTGACAAGGCAAAACACTGCACAGCGGCAGCAGCATTAAAGGAAAATATTGTCTTACCTTGTGTTGGGGCTCCACAAAACTCTAAAAGTAGCCTTCCTCTCTGGGGTGGCACTAATGAAGACCCTCATTAGAGCAGACACATCCACATTGTCCAAAATGTTACTATGGACATGCATCAAAGTCAGATGTGTCAGTTTCTTCTGTGTCATATTACTCTAGTTGTAGAGGTGGTGGGCTGAGGAGTAGCTGGTGGTCCACTCTTTTTATTGGGTTGTTTGTTTGAGAAAAAAAATCGAAAATCTTTTTTTGCGCCATTCTAGAAAGTTGTCATTCTGTAGTGTGTGTGTCGCGTCAATTACGTCACTATCCCACGACCTACGACCTAGATGACTCTGATTTTATTTATTTGGAAAATAAATTCAAGCCACCTGACTGATACAAATATATACTATGACTATTATATACTAATGTATACCGCACATTTTATTTTAAGTAAAATCATAACTATTTTATGTAGTTTATTCATTTTTATTTAGGTGGTCACTCAGTTTTTCAAAGGTACACCACTCGCCAACAGGGGGTGCTGCAGCACCCCCAGCACCCCTACTTCCCGCGGCTATGGCGATCAGCCCCAAAATTGGCGATTGGAGCATCCCTACTTTTGTGTATTGGTGAACATTTGGCAGCTTATTCCGCCAGCATCAAGAACCTGCCATTTTTCAACTCTCAGAATTAATTTCCCAGTTTGATCTAGAAGTTCCTCCAATTAGAGGTAATGTGACGGTATAAAAACGCCTACTAACGGGTAATTTAAATCTATATTTGCATTACCTTGCACTTGCTCTGCCAACTACTGAAACCTTCCCACTGTGATGAAATGTGGCTTTTTAGATTGCTTTCCTTCCCCTCGTCCCCACCTCCTGCATTAGTGGAGAAATGTGTCTCTCCAGTCTCGACCTCAGATACTGCCCTTAAGCTTACATCTTTTACAGCAGCCAATCAGTCATTTTCATTTCATGTCCACAACCAGGAAATTGTCTTATTGACGCCCTAATGATGCTGCAAAATGAACCCATGCTTGAAGTTTTACACAGATTGTAATGCAAATTAAAATAGGGAAACTAATAAAGTAATTGTTGTGTTTGTGTGTAGACTTATATGTTAAGAATATGCAGCCTTACTGATGTAGAACCCACAGTATTATTGGGCCTTTTAATGTTTGAATGTTAATGGACATAAAAGTGTATTGTTTTGTATCAGCACTTGTTATATTTGATGCACCTCTAATTATCTGATGTGTGTTCATGAGCAAAGTAATGTTTCATTTCTATTTTTGTTTTACTGGTTGAATGACAAGTAGTTCATGTGGAACAATGCATCAACTGCTAGCTAATGTAGCCTAGCCACATGTAGCTTAACATTAAGTTGTGTTGTTTGCTGAATATTGTTTGTAAGTCTGATTTGTGTTTTTTTTTCATGTGGAGTTTGCAGTATTTTATATTTAATGCAAGTTTAAGAATGTAAACAAAGGTTTAGACAGATGCATCACTTATTAGATTTAGCCAACAGTACACATTTCATTGATTAGCTTGTGTTTTTATATTTTCAGGTCAGCTAAAGTGTTGAAAATATGTATAAAACTTGTGGCACAGATGTATTTCTGTTGTATAAGTGTAACAAACTAGCGGTAAAGCAGATATGAGATTTATATTGCTTTTTATTGCAGTTGTAAAGTTTAAATGAAAAGTGTGTTGTGTTAAACAATGTGTCACATGTTAGCTAATATGCTAAAATTGTGTATGTGTGCAGAATATTGGCAGCCAGTGTGTTTTGTGGATTATTTTGAAAGCAGATTTATTTATATTTATGTTTTATGCAGGGGTTAAGGAAAGTTAACAAATGTTTAAACTGATGCATTGTTTTTCGACATCACCATGCAGCCACGTTGCAGTGATGTGCTTTTGTCTCTGTATTTTGAGAAGGAAACAAAGTAAAATGATTTGTTTATGTATGTCTGAAAGTGACTTTTGTGTCCAATTGTGCAACATTGAATGCAGTGTTTGCAGTACTGACCATTTTTGTGCCAGTGTGTGTGTGCTTTCTGTGTATGGATATAAGGCAGCAGTGAAAGGAGACTGGCTGACCTTTCAGGGGACCTCCCTCACTGAAGCTGTCCTGTAGTGGTATTTACATTACCATTTCAATACACTGCCAGGCCTGGATGGCAATAAAATATTCAGCTGACCTTTAAGGCAAAAAAAGACTTAGTTAGAGACTGTCATATCATTTAACCTTAAGACTGTACGGTGTAAATGTGAGCTGTGTCGCTTTGTGCCCCTCATTACCGGCCACATTCTGACAGAGTGGTCTGAAACTGAAAGCAAGCCTGTGGCCAAGGAACTAACCTACCGCTCCCGGGCCATTTCTTCCATCCTTGCCTGTGAACGTTCAACCGCCAAATTGACGACTCAACCTCGAGTCTTTTTGTCATTCATCCTAACACTTTTCTTTTAAGTACACATGAGATTTATATACATGTAGAGCACATGCAGCACTTATACAGCATTTACCTTTTCACGGAGAAGTGCTCTTTTTCTACCAGCGGCGATAGGGAACCTGGTGTTTTTTGTGAGAGTGTTTGTCATGGTGGCAAAAAATGGGCGTCAGGGGAAACCTACCACAGACCAAGTTTTAAGAACTTTGCTAGCTTTTTATAACTGTACATTGTACAGATATAATTACAATTGTGTCACAGCAGTACAACTGTACAAGGTCCATTCATTCATGAAACTTTGAGCAAGTGTTTGAAAATGGATGTGGTCCAAACAAATGCTGTGAGATGACATGGAGTGGCTAATGGATGCCAATTCATAATGTGTACTCTGTGACCCCTTATAGCACTTTTACACATAATTATGCTCAGGGAAACTATCATTCAAACACATTTACACACCGTTGACATTTGGGGTTAGGGTTAGTATCTTGACCAACGGAATGTTGACATATTAACAGAGGGTTGAAAAACTGTCCTTCAAACTGGGGTACAACGATCTGCCTCCTGAGCAACAGCCTCCCAGATACACAATTATTAGGCAAGTGAATATTTTTACCATCTCTTCATTTTTATGCATATTTCCCAAATCCAAGCTGTTGTTGGAACTTGTGCATTTGTGTAGTGACGGAGGGTATGGCCTAAGGAGATTCACACCCTACATGAAGGTGTGCATAATTATGATGATGCTCCTTAGTCTCATGCACAATAGGCCAACAAACTACATTTACATGACTCTGAAAAGTTAAACATTTTAAAAACCTTTCATAGGGATGCGGCACTCTGGAAATAGCTGAGATATTTGAGCGTGATAACAGAAACATCAAGCGTTTTGTTACTAGCCTACTTATGTAAACTCAAAAAGGGCCTCCCACGGAAATAAGACATTACACTCAGCTGTTTGATTGCCAGATGATCTTTGCGAAAACATGCAGCGATGATTGCAGGCAAGAGAGAAACAGAAGAAAATGCTCGCAATGACGAAGAAAAATAATGGTTTCAGTACTTTCTGTTCCTGTATAAGCTGTACCGACAGTGGGTACAAAGCGATGTAAAGTCATGTCAATAATCAGTTTGTTATACAGCAGTCAGACACAAAAAGGTTCCTTCATTAACTTATGGGACGGATTCAAGCTAAAAACATACACAAATACAAATAAGATTCTTAAAACACCCTTCTTTTTTGGGCAAAGGAGTTGTTTTTATTGTGAGTGGCTCCATGCTAGAATAACACAACTTCAGGGGGGTAGATGAAATGAAAACTCTGAAGACAAAATATGCAAACACACTCTTTTCATCTATGCTATGCAAAGCACAATTCTGTTTTATAAATCGCAATCATTGTGAAACTAAATTCTAGTGAGTGAAACTGGAGCCTGTTGTTATTGTTTGTTTGTGTTTTTCTTGTTTTGTTATTTTTCCTTTTGTACATACAATCAGCACAGACCAATGGCTCATTTGTATTGGCATATATTATGTTTACCATTAATATATGACACACACTGCTTATGGATTGTCGAAACTAAATAAAAATATTTTTGATTTGAAACTGGAGCCTGAATTGGACTCTCACAGTTAGCTTTAAATGGAGTCATCTGTTTGCATATCAATACTCCACCGTGCTCCAGCAGTCTGTAGACCTGTTGATGAACGGCGGGAGAAATGCAATTCCACCGGCTATCTATCTGTGTTCCATCGGCTGGGCTTTCCAACAGTGCCACAGCCGTCATTATTAACAACCTTTTAGCGCGGCTGTGGATATAATGTTCTTAATTCATCATTTGGGTCTGAAAACTATCATCATTTACTGTCAGAATGGGAGGGAATTAGGGGTTTAGTTTATTGTTGTCACATAGCAACAGACTTTCCAAAGAACAAGACAAAATGATAAAATGATCCATTGAGTAAAAGGTCTGTCTAAAATGCATTTATTCCCACTGTTCTGTTATTATAATGTCCTAATCAAGAGCAGAGGACATGCCAATATCAACCCTTTAAACTCTGCTAGCGAAATGGTCCCATAGTGTTTACATTTGCAAATGTAGCTTATTGTGATATGATGATCTGCTTCATATCCCTAAAGTCTATACAATTTAGAATAATGCTTAAAAAGCAACTTGCAGGTTAGAGACCCCAGTGAACACATGTGTAGGAAAATGATGTATACAGTAGATTTTCAAAAGAATATACATAAATATACACTACAGTGACATCTGGCGTCGTTTTTGTAAGACATTTTTACTTCCGCATAAAAAAGACCTCCCGCGTGTGACGTCACATTGGGGAGAGCGGCCGGTTTAATGTATTAATAAACATGGTTCACAATGCTAGTTTTGACACAGACGAGGTTGAACATGTATATGTCGGACCACAACCTTATAATCATGAGCCTGCTAGGCGGCCAAGAGACCAGGAGCAGCCAAGGATTAGAAGAAATAACGGCCATCGGAGAGAAATGGAGCTGTGGTGTGTGGAGAACCAGTGGAGAACAGAGCAGCTGTCTTGGTTAGTGACCGGCGTTCACATCACAACATTGTAAAGTTAGCTATCATATATCAGGCTATAACTAAAGTAGCATTGATAATATAGTAACGTTACTGGCAGGACTATCGATACTGATCCATAACAGAAACGAATGTGCAAGTATCAGCCGTATCTTGCACTACCTAATGCAACTCCACACTACGTCTTACGGTGCTGTGTACCGGAGAGGAGAGAGAGAGGAACGAATGGGGGGGAGAGAGAGAGAAGCGAAGGGGCGGAGAGAGATGTAATACGGTTTCCTGATAAACGTTTTGCTTGATAGGCCTCAGCTGTGGAGAGTATGTGCTGCAGGGAGGTGGATGCACCTCGCACAACACGCCCAGGAACGAAAGCCAGCTCCAGTCCTTTTCCTGTTAGGGAAATTGTGGACTCGACGTCCTGACAGGCTGGAGTTTGTGCAACCTGCACAAATTCAAGCTCACCATGATTACAAATGGTGAAATGCAATGTAAAATTACCGAAAAAATAACAGCTCACTAAATCACAACCGCTCAAACCAACTACAAACTACTACCGCGGATTGGGCAGAGAACAAATTTTGTAATGACGGACCACAACCTTATAATCATGAGCCTGCTAGGCGGCCAAGAGACCATGAGCAGCCAAGGATTAGAAGAAATAACGGCCATCGGAGAATGCAGATCATCATATCACAATAAGCTACATTTGCAAATGTAAACACTATGCAAAATAAAAATTATTTCTCTGGAAAGTTGCTCCCCCATGTGACGTAATTTGACGCGTTTGACGTTAAAACAGTTTTTAGTAGCAGAGCTCAAAACAGATCCTTTCCCTCTGAATTCCTGCCCTTATGTCTCGTAAAACATATCAAAACCTGCATTAACCTTTTTAATTGTAATTTTCAGGCAAGGTTAAGCGTAAATAAAGTAAAAAAAAACCTGCAAGTTGATCTTTAAGGTCAACAAGTCAATAAACCTTTGTCATGATATTTACAAAATACCCAAATCTGACATGTCAGAAACATGAACAACATCTTCGAACACAACACATACTTAAACAATGTCCTTATTGAAGTTTTTGTGATGTTCTTTTTAGCATTTTATGGCGCCCATTAGTTTCACATAGTGTAATGACATAATCACAAGCTAACAACGTGATGACACACAAGTTAGGGTTTAGGGTCAGACCGAAGCCTTATCAGCATTTAAACAAATGATTTATTTGAAACAGTACTAGCAGTTTGTGTTGTTAAATAATAATAATAGATGTATTTTGTTAGCGCTTTTACAGGTGCTCAAAGCCGCTTTACAGAGATAGTGAAAAGAAAAGAACAACAAATAAATATAGTTAAAGTCAAATTAAGATCAAGCAATACAAAAACAATCACACATTAAAAGCCAGATTGAAAAGGTGAGTTTTTGTGAGTTTTTTGAAGGTGGTGAGGTCGGTGCAGTCTCTGATGGGTTGTGGGAGTGAGTTCCAGAGGGAGGGGGCAGCGACGAAGAAGGCTCTGTCCCCCCAGGTCCGGTGCTTGATTCGGGTGGGGATGGATAAGAGGTGGGCTTCTGATGAGCGGAGGCAGCGGGAAGGGGTGTGGTGGTGCAGCAGGTCTGTGAGGTATAGGGGGGGGCCTGATTGTTGAGGGCTTTGTGCGTTATGAGCAGGACTTTGAAGTCAATTCTTTAATAGACGGGGAGCCAGTGGAGGTTCTGGAGGACGGGAGGGATGTGGTCTCGGGAGCGGGTGTGGGTGAGGAGTTGGGCAGCAGAGTTTTGGATATGTTGGAGTTTATTGAGGAGGTTGCATGGTATGGCATAGAGCGGTGGTCACCAACCTTTTCAAGCCCATGATCTCCGACCTCGGCCTTGGTGAAAGGCGATATCTACCTATTGCAGAATTGAGTGAAAAAGACGGCTCAGACAGTGCTTCCAATTTGAGACCTTTTATGTAGGCCAGTGGTCACCAACCTCTTTAAGCCCAACATCACCGACCTCGGCCTAGGTGAAAGGCGAGATCTACCTATTGCAGAATTGAGTGAAAAAGACGGCCCAGACAGTGCTTCCAATTTGAGGCCTTTTATATAGGCTAATTGCATCTGAATTACTGTTACAGTGAAGGCTCCATAATCAGCTCACGGCATATAGGCATCTGTAAAGTGCTATTTTTTATGAGTGCGGGGCGTACCTCACCTCCTCTAGGTCCTCACCTCCTCTAGGGGTCCCGGAAGATTTCTTTTAAATATTGAATTTGAAAGCATCAATCTGGTGCACTTTGAGAGCAACATGAAGAGATCTATGGATACCTCTCTCAGCACCCATATGAAACAGAACTGTAAACAGATTTTCTTTTTCTTTATGGATATTTTACAAATCACTCCCCTTTTAAACTGTATTCTTGTTTTACTGCCATATAGTATTTCATACCTGTTTTTCATTTATTCTCTTATTGTTTGTATAACTATAATGATCATATGAAGGTGTGCCGCGGAATAATTTTTTGAATAATTTATGACCAAACTGTTCTAAACACTCAGAGGGCCCTTTAGCTCACTTGAGCCCCTCAGTCTGGAGGACTCGCTTCCAGCTTGTTGTGGAAACAGCTCCTTATGTCCGTTAGTGCAGCTAGCTAACCAGATGCTAACATCACGGTCACCGCTAGCACCGGTCCCTCTCTCTCCCTCTCTCTATCACACTAAATGCGCTATTGCCACACACCACTGAGCCGAGCTTGAATGACACAAAGCACACGTGTATTTCCATGCAACTCTCTGATTGGTCAATGGAGCCTGCCTGCAGGCAGCAGTCTCAGGACACCTGCACTCTGAGAAACCTCCAGTCTCAGGACAGGAAGTGCACGGTAAGAATTCCAAAAAAACAAAAACACTATCAGTACAGCGCCACTTTCCAAACAGGAAATGCACGCTAATACAAAATAAAATTTTAGTTACACCCGAGACAACAGTGGAGGGTTCGAGAAACAACCGTGTTTGCCAGGTGCACCCGCTGCGGGACCCGTGGACGCCTGAGTCAGACGGTGCGTCTTGGTCACGCTTCATATCGGCCGGCCCGGGAAGGAAGAGACACGCACAGTGGGGGAAGTCCCCCACCCCAACGCAGCATACCCTCCCGGCCATCAGAGTCGAACCCGCAGTTCGAAGAACCGACCGCCAGAGAACCGGCGCTAGGCCGGGCCGGCGCGGAGGCCCTCCGACAGTGGGTCGCGTTTGCCATTCGATCAGTGAGAGGAGAGGAGAGGAGAAAAATGCAACAAAAATTGTCAAAATCCGTTAATATATGGATGAGTGGGGGGGGGGGGGGGGGGGGGGGGGGGGGGGGGGGGGGGAGGGTGGGGGGGGGGGGGGGGGGATGGACACAGGCCCTGGGGGACACCCGAGACCTGGGCAGTGTCCCGGGTAGAAACCGGGTGAAATAGCCAAAAAAAAATTAAAAAAATTAAAACGGGGAAAATAGGGGGAAAAGTGAAAAAAAGTGTCCGAAAATAGGCACTCGTGAGGCGGGCAGAGTCCCCTGTCAAAGTATTTTACGAGAACCAGGCGGGGGGGGTCAAAAGGGCTTGACCAAGGCCGACCCAAAGTGCACGGTGGGCGGACTCATCACCTCCGTGATGAGTCTCCATTGTGATTTGAAAACTTCCATCAAACGAGTCTTTCGGGGGGCGGGGAAAAAAACGTGTTCATCAGAATCGTCACTTCCTGTACTGACAGTGCAGGTGTCCTGAGATTGCAGCCTACACCGGAACTATCCTGAGAGTGCAGGCCTGCAGGCAGACCCCTCTCGATTGGTCTGGTGACTTGCCTCTGTTGCATTCACTGAACATGGGAAATTGCAGTCCTGCCGTCCTCTCTTGTGTCATGATGAGGTTCACGTAAAGCACGGTTAATGTATTATATTATTGAGGTGTCTCAAATATACGTCAATCAAGTGGCACCTGCTAACGGGGTGGTGGATGATAGGTTTATATCTAAAAACATATTTTTCAAACATTATTATTTTTATTTTATTTTACTTTTGTTACTTTTTTTTTAACGGTCCGCGATCTACCCGCACCACACTCGCGATCGACCGGTAGATCACGATCGACTTGTTGGGGACCACTGACTTAGGTACTTTGTTTGCAATATCCCACTAACTACTGATCCCCAGTATAATCCAGTACATTATGCCTACAATTAGTTTTCCACTTTTGAAGCTAACGTTTCACTTTTAGTGAAACTTTGTCAATATCGTAGTTAAGTTTTGAGGTCTTATTGAATTATTTTAGCTGGATTTTATTTTGTTATCTGATGGTAAGAATGAATCAAGGGACGTGCCCCTTCTAAATCCATCATGACGTACACCCTTCACTTTCTGCGCTGTGCAAATGGCTCCATGCATATGCAGATGATTTTCATTTAAACTTGCATTCTTTGGTACACTGAGACACATGTTAATGTGTGCACACCACAAACACTCAACATATGCATAAATAAAGGCACATATCAATATCGAGCCCACACACACACACACACACACACACACACACACACACACACACACACACACACACACACACACACACACACACACACACACACACACACACACACACACACACACACACACACACACACACACACAGAGAGAGAGAACCCATCTGCTTGAAATAAACAAAATGGATGCATGCCCTTTGGGAGTCCTGGCAAATTAATACTGTTGACAGAACAATTAGCATCTTTGAGACAGGATAACCTTTACTCAATACATCATCTTTATTATTCCCGACCTTCATCCTCACTCCATGTTATAGTAGCCCTCGTTTGTGTGTGTGTGAGTGTGAGTGTGAGTGTGAGTGTGTGTGTGTGTGTGTGTGTGTGTGTTTTTACAAATGCCTGCATCTGAATGGCTGCACATGAGCATTATTTGGAGGCCATGTGCGTAAGAACAGTGTGGAGCGGGCACCCAGAGGAACATGTGAAGTGTTTAATGTGGTGAAACAGGTGCAGCGAGACAGAAAGGGCAGCGCAGCCTCAGCTAGTAGGTTACTCACACTCTGACCCCACATCACAGAGCTGCAGCGCTGTGGGCGGGATGGACACATTGCTTTGTTTCCTTGTCCTTTTTCTCCTCCACATTCTCTCACACAGAGCAATTGTTAACACCTTCTCTTCTCCAATAATTATTTTCACCTACGTAATAGCTTCCCGATGATGGCGGAAATGGAGTTTCTTCGATCACGGCAAGGGACTGTTTTTATTGTTATTGTTGTGTGAGGATTTTACTTAACGGTTTTACGAGGGCATGTCCTCCACACAATTTCCAATTTATGACAGTTGGGCTCATTGATTAACTCATACCTAGAATGTGGTGAAAAGATTGTCTTCCAGCCTGTTTGACTACTTGTGTTTCTTGCCCTGTTTGACTTTTTTACTCAGATTATCAATAAACTAAACTGTTCTACATAGTAGACCTTACCAAAGTAAAAATATCCCCCTGAAATAAAGTGTTTTTGATATATATTTTTTTATTTTTTTATTTTATTTGATTCAACATTTGAAATTGTTGGAAATGTAATCTTAATGCTGTTTTTGTTTCAAATTGAAAATTGCATTTGAATTTTAACTGCGAGTTAATTATTGCTTGCATATAGGATAAATTAGGCAAACATTTTTTACTGCATTTAATTGTTTTCATTTCATTTAACTTTAGAGAAATGTCTGTTGTTTGGCAGGATACGTTTTTGAAAATTAAATGTCAATTATTCTTAAATTGTTAGAAAATTGCATTTTAATTTTTTGACTTAAATATTTTTCGAAGAAATGAAAAATCATGTAACATTGTTTGTATTGCATTTTAATTATGAAATTTCAATTAACATTTGAATATTATCTAATGTAAAGTGGAGTATGTCTTATGCTGTAGTGTCAGGGGTGATGGCGCCAGCAGTGTGCACGGCGAGACATCTCCCAGGCCTGTTCAGCCTTTTATTAGTTCTAGTAGTTTTATTGTTTTGTGTTTTTTGTCAAAATGTCTCTGCTCTACTAGTTTACGACCGCCAGTCGCTTATGGAAATCAAAGCGTTTCCGGAGGGGGTATTAGAGCAATGTTTGGGAGAGCCAACCTCGAATCCTCCTCCTCCACTTCTTTCAAGCATACCGGCGGCATGCCGGCGGCATGCCGGCGCCATATGGAAGCGCCCAAGACGACGGGGAAAGCGAGGCGGAGAAGCTGTAAGGATCAGACCTTACCTGCTATCTCTACGTGGAAAGGCCCCTGGCCTCAATAGCAGTGGATGCTACGCTGCCCTGATGACTACGCAGAGATGGCTCCTCCGCGTCGTTCCAGATGGCCGTTCACTGAGCCTACCGGAGCAGGTTCATTTTCACAGGCGGATACGCAGAGGTGGCGTGGATCACAGACACCTTCACCCACTGGATCGTACTCTTCAAAAACCGGGAAGAGAGGGGCTTACTCTCTGCCTGACACTCATCAATACTAGATCGCTAGCTAACAAGACTTTCCTGCTCAATTACTTTTTTTAAACGTGGATTCGTGCTGGTGGGTTAACAACTTTTTCTGAACTTCTTCCTCCTGACTGTTCATTCATCAGCACCCCGCGGATCACCGGTAGAGGTGGAGGGCTAGCGTTGGTCTTTAAATCCAGCTTTAACTGCCTTCAAACTCCGTCGAACAGCTTCTCCAGCTTTGAGCTGCAACTTTTCGAACTACACTTAAAACTTCCAGTGCTCTGTGCTTTCATCTATCGTCCTCCGAAGTTCGATAAGGATTTTATTCAGGAATTCTCAGAATTTGTAGCGGGGGTTATCTTGAACTTTGATCGACTTTTAATCATTGGCGATTTTAATATTCATGTGCTGTGATTTCCGACCGCTCGTCAAAGATTTTATGAATCGCATTGACTCTTTTAATCTTACACAGTCGGTTAATGGCCCGACATATGAGAAGGAACACACACTGGACCTTATGTTGTCTCATGGTTTAGATGTTTGTATCAGGGACATTTGTGACACTGGTATTTCGAACCATTTGCCTGTGTTATTTACTATAATGCTGCCTTGCTCTCAAATTGACTTGTGCGTTCTGGAGCGCCGCCTACGTGCGTTGAATCCTCTGACAGCGTCACAGTTTTACGTTGCCTTTAATGACTCTGCGCTTCACACATTAATTGACTCTTGTGATGCCAGTGCTGAGGAGATTCTCAGCCTTTTTAAATTCTACTTGCACGGATATTTTGGACCTGATCGCTCCATTCACGGCCAGACGCCCTAAACCTGTGACTGAACCGTGGATAATTGACTCTACTCGCGCCCTGAGACGCGCTTGTAGATGAGCAGAGAGGAGATTGAAGAAGGATAAACTTCACTTCTCCTTGGGGATTTTAAGAGACGGTTTAGGCGAATATCAGAGGGCTGTTAAATGTGCAAAAACACATTTTATTTCAAATCTTGTGTCCAACAACAGAAATAGGCCCCAGTTCCTTTTTACCACTCTTAATTGTCTTTTAAATCCCTGTAACTCTCCCTGTGTTGTGCCATCACCTACTCTATGTGAAAAGTTCCTTTCATTTTTTAATGATAATGTCTTGGCCATCAGATCTTCACCTCCTCCTCTCACCTTAGACCCAGCAGTGTCTCCTGTGTGCTCAGCTGTCTTCGAGCAGTTTGACCTGGTTTCACTGTCCGAGTTATCGGATGTGGTTACAAAATTGAAACCTTCACATTACCCCTTAGTCAATATTCCTCCCAGGCTACTGAAAGACATTTGTACTACTATTGGGTCGCACATTTTAACTTTGATAAATATCTCTCTCACCTCAGGCTGCGTTCCAACCTTTTTTAAACACGCTGTAGTGCAGCCTCTTGTAAAAAAAACAGAACCTTGATCAACCTCACCAACCTTTCCAACTTTAGACCTATTTCTAAGTTTCCCTTCCTGTCTAAAGTCCTAGAGAAAGTGGTTTCCCTGCAACTGCACCTTGATTTTAACTGCATATCAGAAAAAGTTTCAGTCTGGTTTTAAATCACGCCATAGCACAGAAACTGCTTTAGATTTGTCTGCTGCTTTTGATACCATTGACCACCAAATTATTTTACTGCACCTTGAACTGTGTTAGAATTAAAGGTCACGTCCTAAAATGGTTTCAATCATATCTGTCAGAAAGAACCTTTTCTGTGCATCTTGGCCGGTATTATTCAGCTGCAGCCCCACTAGTCCCTCAAGTTTCTATCCTAGGCCCCATTTTGTTCAGTCTGTATTTACTACCTCTGGGGTCCGTTTTTAAAAGCATAACATTTCGTACCATTGCTTTGCAGATGATTTGCAGGTATACCTGCCTATAAAAGCAAATAAGGAATCTAGGATTGCCTTGCTTAGCCTGAAAGACATTAAATCATGGATGGAAATCAACTTCTTGAGTCTCAACAAAAACAAGACATAGATTTGTATATTTGGACAGTCAGCCTGGATGGCGTTAATAGTGTTAAAGCCATCAACTGTTAACTGTTTTAAATTTGACAAACAGATAAGCTCCTTCTAGCTGCGGCTTCTGGGGAAGGTAAAAGCCTATCTTAAGGAATTTGAACAGCTAATCCACCTATTTATAACGTCTCGCTTAGACTATTGTAACTCCCTGTATATTGGTGTTGATAAGTGTTTGGTCCGTCACCTGCAGCCGGTCCAAAATGCGGCTGCACGCCTTCTTACAGGGAAGAGAAGATATGACCACATCACACCTGTTCTGGCAGATCTTCATTGGCTTCCTGTCAGTTACTGTTAGGATTTTGTTTTAAACAGGACCCAGACAATGACTTAAGATGTTTAAATAATGTATTGTTCGGAGACTCAGGCAGGTTTGGAGACTATGGAGGTCTGGATTGGAGGCAGGCAGTTCAGGCTGGACTGAGAACAAGGCAGGCAGGTATGGTGAAGGGAGAAGCAGGCAGGTTGGCTGGAAGCTCTGGTGGTCGATGGCTGAGGGATCACACTGGAAGCACAAGAAGAAACTAGTTAGATAAAGTACAGGAAAACACTCAAACAAGATAACTGAACTGAGCAGCCAGGAGGATGCAATACCACTAGAAAACAGTCTGGCGGTGAGTTGCTGGGCGACTGGAGTAGATATGCTGTGTCATGATTGGATTGATGAGGGACAGCTGAGTTGGTCGGCCAGGTGAGTGCAATCAGGCTGCTCCCTGCAAGGGAAACCACACCCCCTCCACACACACACAGGGGGGAAAAAACAGGGACACAGTTTGGGCCGTGACAGTTACAGAATCCAGTTCAAGTACTTACTCTTTTTTTTTAAATCATTGCATGGGCTTGCACCACATTACCTGTCTGAGTTGTTGCACCCCCATGCTCCAGCTAGAGCATTGCGATCAGCTCGGCAGAATATGTTGGTTGTTCCTCGGTGCAGGTAAAAAACCCGAGGTGACAGGGCTTTCAGTGTTGCAGCTCCCAGACTGTGGAACTGCCTCCCAGTACATATCCGGACTGCTGAGTCTCGTGAACTTTTTAAATCTCAGCTAAAAACCCACCTCTTTGCACTGGCATTTAATACTAGTTGAATATTACATTTTTACGTGTTTCTATTAGGGCTGAACGATTAATCCGTTTTAAATTAAAATCGCGATTTGAAATGATGCAATTAAAAAATCGCAAAGCCTGTGATTTCTTTTTTTTTTTCTTGTGTGTCAGTCATCCACACCAATCAGAAGTGCTGTGCTCCACATGTACCAGCCATTGTTAACCAATCAGAAGTGGCCCATGATAGAAGGTGATAGACAGATTAGTCCAATCACCTGCCAAGTATTTTTGAAAGTGGCTGCTCTTTCCAAATGGCTTCCAATGGAGCTCTCCTAGATGGTTTGGTGAAACAAACCATCTGAGTCAGGTTAGTAATGCTCCATCACATGTTTTACATCTATTACAGGGTGAATCTTAAACTGAAGCTTGACTCTAAAGCAACACAATGGAAGTTTAATTTAAGTTTAGTTCTTTCACTCATAGCTTGGGCTGCGGGGGTGCTAGAGACGGGAGCATGTTGATGCGACCTTCTTAGCCGGAGATATGGCCGCATTTTACAATACACTTCCGTTGGGTCGCTTAAAAACAAAATCGCAAATTGAATCGCAATATCTGTACGAAAAATTGCAATTAGATTATTTCCCCAAATCGTGCAGCCCTAGTTTCTATATGTGTCTAGTTATTGTGCTTTTTATCATGTTTTAAATTATTGTTTTATTATTGTACTCCCATTGTTTTATTTTATAATGTATTTATTGCAACTGAGGTTGTTTTAAATGTGCTATATAAATAAATAAAGATTGAGATTATAAAATTACATTTCAAACAGCTCTTCCACTTTCAATTTGATACGGTCACCCATAGGAATATAAAATGAAAATGCAAATTGGATAATTGCTTTACTCAAAAAACACACATATGCGGAGAAGCATCTTGATCTTGTGGACTATCATCTTCGCGTTTACATAATGATTTGAATAAAGTCCCATGTGGGCTTCCATACTTTAAAAACAATTCTTCCAACATGTTTCATCCTATATTGTGTTTTGTTGGTCATGTGAAGATGTTTGAAAGGTTTTCTTATGTTTTTTCTGCAGAGATTTCTAACCTTGTAATTTAATAATAACATTTTAGACATTCAAAACAAACAAAAAAACACCTAAAATATAAAACACAATAATAATCACACACAAAAGCAGATCTATAAAAGGTGAGTTTGTTACCCGTCCCTCTAGTACAGGGGTGCCCAATACATCGAAGGTAGTGTGGGTAGATCGCATGGCATTGAAAAAAAAGTTAGCCTATCATCCATCCTTACTATGGTATTTGCCACTTGATTGACGTACAGGTAAAAGCCAGTCTGAGATCTCATATTTTCTAACACGCAGTTTACCACGCATGCGCGGTCAACCGCGCCAACTGCAAATCACTGGCGAGCTGATTACCTAGTTAGCTTTCCAATTTATATAATTCTACTAAAGAAAGGGTATAAAATGTACGTAATGACCAAAAATGTACTGAGTTGTATTGTGCCATTCGGGTTCCTGCAGTTATGCAAGGTACACCAACATAAGGTATACTCAGTATATATATGAATAAATATATGTTTAGCATTCTCAATGTAGGTAGACAGACCCTCCCAACACGTAGATCACACAGACTGCGTGGGCCCTCACCTCGCGGAGGGGCCTCACCTCCTCACCTGAAGCGCAAATGCGGCACAATAACTGTAAGCGCGCCACAGTTTCTCTGCCGCTTCAAGGTTGCGATGCTCATAGTCCACTAGCCCCCCCTCCCCCCCCCCCGCTCGCGACACACAGGGCCTCACCACATGACTCTGGGCAGGGGCGGCCCTGTAGGTAGATCACTGACTTTATCCCAAGCTGAAAAAGTGTGGGCACCCCTGCTCTAGTAGAAGTATATATACTATACATTTTGATCTCCTCAAATATTTAGATTTAACATAATGTATATGAGTCTGAGGTATTACCTCTAATGTAACTTTTATAACGAAGTTGTTTGAAATGGACTTTCACTCTGCTATTATATGCTGTAATAAGATGTTTTAAGCTGAAATCATTTATTTCATCCGAACCTCTGCTCAGCACCCCCAGATGAAGAAGTATATAAGACGAGCATGTTAGGAAGTATACACTTTGATACAATTGATGGCTCCATCAGTGACTTATTCAACATTACTCACAGTTTGATTACTTTTTCCTTTTAAAATCAAGTGAATAGTACATTCACAGCCCAACATGGGGTTACCAGAGGAAATTGGGCCTATAATCACTGTTTATTGCACTGCATTAATCTGGGAAGCGCAGGTGTATGATGTTCTTTTTTAAAACTTAGTTTTGTCAAGGAAGAGATACATAGCTGCCAATTAAATACTATTTGAGCTGTAGCCTTGTTGGAGCTACTTCTCTCCTTCAGTGTGTTTCTATATTTGTGTCCTTTAAGGGTTTGCCCTAATAAGCCCTGCTTTAAGAAATGAAAACAGACATGTCTTAAAAGGAGTCTTTCAACTGTTGGAGACCATTTCATTGCCAAAAAATATATAAGACTCATAATGTAGAGATTCTTCAGAGGATATTGATTTTATCCACCACTCCAGGCAATTGTTTGATTTACTTGTGAAGGCTTGCCTAGCACCATGTGCCATTTATGCAGCATTTAACTACTCGTATTTATTGGTGTCAGTGATTTACATTCCTTCATGTTGGAACCACCCACGGGATGCTATGGGGGTTGAAAATCGGGCGCCAGTTTCAGTCAAGATGTAGGACTGGTGATGAAAGCTGAAAGGCATTGTTAAAAACATGAATAAAAACAAGCCCCTGGAAGGTTTGAGTGATGATCTTGCCACCTTAAATATAAAAATAGTTGGACTGAACTGAACAAACCGAAACGTTGACTTTAATTGAATGTATTATGTCAACACATTTCACATTAGGTGAGTTGAAAGCAACTAATTAAGTTGAACCTAATGAGTTTTATTTAAACTTAATATTATTGCTTTCAACAAAACTAATGAAGTTATGTGAAATTTGTTGACAAAATACATTTAATTAAAGTCAATGTTTGAGTTTTTTCAATGTATTTAAAGTTCAAGGCAATTTGATTGAAGCTAACAAAAAATAAGTAGGTCCAGAATTTGAAAAGTGATTCTAAAGGATTGGAAACCAGCAAAAGTTGGAATGTCAGTGGCTCCCCTTGTGATTCATGCTAGCTCGTCTGAAAACTCCAGAGCCAACCTCTGATGAGATTTAAACGTGGCACCCTCAACCTGTTTATCTACAACTTATCACATGATATAGAAATGTTCTTCAAGGGGATTTGTGGCTTGTCTCAATCACAACCCTCCTCCAGTCGGTTGATAAAGCGCCATATCACTGCCAATAAGAGAACTACTTACCTGATATCTGCCTCTGAGCTGCCTCCACACAGAAATGCGGAACCACCCAGACATGAAATGTCAGAGAGTCATTTGTGATATTCCTCTCTCTTAAACTGAACATGCAACAAAATACTAAGTAAATATGGCCAGAATAAATCCAGTGCCTGTAAAGCTGTCCTTTTTTTGTGTATTTAATTTCACACATATTTGCACAGGGAAATTACATTTTACTTATCTTATACAGTCGAGGACCAGAGGTAAATACTCTATTCCTGGATTTCCCCTTGGATATTGAAATATGAACATGGCACAGGACGTTGTCTGCCTCCTATCCTTTTTTCAGGTCTACTGCTCACACACTATATTTTAGTAACAGAATAAAATAAATCCCACAGCACATTGATATGCAGCCCAATAACAATTGTAAAATACCTCTTGGGGAATTTTAAATGTTGCCCTGATTATGTTTTCTTCTATAAGATACTTTTCAACATCTCCAAACTACATACAAATGGTAATATGTAACTGCCTCCTTGAAGTGTTTTGTAGGATATTGGGAAAACTATATTTTCAGGTTCTTAGAAATTGACCGAACAACCATTTTAAAATGATCTGAGCTTTTTCTAAATTGACACTTGGTGGTAGTTTGGTTTAGTTAAGGGTAATTATCACACACTCGGCTTCCAGCTGCTACTGTATGGCCAGGTAGTGAATACTCAAGTAACTTTCTGCATAAAAAAGGAAAACAATTTTTTTTTAGGATTTTATCAGAGTAATTTGACTTTTCCCTCTGAAAACCATTAGACAAAAGCCAATCCTTTGAAAGGAAAAGTATGATATTTTTTTACAACGCTGCAACTCTTACTACTTTTAAATCCAGGCTGAAGACTTTTCTTTTTGCCGCTGCTTTTAATTGAAACTGAGCGGTTGTGTTTCGTTTTTGGTTGATGAACATTTGGGGCTAGTAACCCCAGGGAATCAGTGTCTGGGGACTTTGTCCTGGCTGGTTTTCTCTGTGTATGCTGTTTGGGATGTATGTGCCATACAAGCATGCACAGCTCATGTTCGGAGAAACCTTAAAGAAAGGCATCAGTAAAATGGAACCTCTGTGTGAACTATTCATATCTTAATCTGCACTGTAACTTTTTATTCATATACTTTTTATTTATGTATTTTTTCTTTTAATGTTTCTTTTATTATCTTTTCTCTTTAAACACTGTTTTTAAATGCCTTTGTCTGAATGTCTTTCATTTTTGTAAAGCACCTTGAATTGCCTTGTGTTGAAAGGTGCTATATAAATAAACTTTCCTTGCCTCGCCTAAACAAACATATTTTTGAATGTTTTTCTTTTTGAATGTTTTCTTTTACTTTCGCAAAACTGAAATATGCTTGTTGCATCACGTTAAAATCTCATTAGAGGTCGGGCATGAAGTTTTCATATCCGATTGCAATCCCCTAACCCTAACCCTGCATAAGTTGAGCCAACTTCTGGTTTCTAATCTATTTAGACTTTCAAATGTTTTGTACTTCAGCATTTAAACTCTCCACTAAGTCAAGTTAAGTCTCAACCCAACAACAAGTAGAATGGAAATCTGCATCTTCAGTGTCACTAGCCAAATCAGGCATCTCTACCGTCCCCCTATGAAGAATTCCTGATTGGACACAATATACATTATTTTGTAAGACACAAGGTGGCCGTTTTTCTCATGCCCCCATTCCTTTTTTTTTCTCTGCGCTATTGACTTTATACTGCACAGCACTGCTTCCTTTACTGGTACTGAACAGAATAAATTGATAACAAATGGTAACGTGTTGGTGTTTTGTTTAATTTGAAAAGTGATTGGAGTTAGCTGTTTTCTTGTTCTCGAGGCGCAGATTGAACAGATGTTAAGGTTTCTTAAAACCTATTGTGCCTCGTTTTAACTGATTGTCTTAGTTATTTTACTCATGACAACTGGAAAAATATTTCTTTATTTATTTCTACTGGAAGCTGTGTGGGGCCTTACCATATTAATACCATATACAGTACATTTCTAGGTGAGAAAACTCTGCAGAGCAACATCCACACCTTTGTCATGGCAAAGCAGCCCGCCATAAACAAGGCAGATGCATACGGTAAATATCCTCCACCATATGTAGGATGTAGGTCCAACAACAGATGCAGGCCGACAGCAGAGCATATGCACAACTACTGCATTAATGATGAATAATAATTGCCGTAGAGGTAAGCACATCTGTTAAACGAGGTCCCGTTAGAGAAAATGTCCCCATGCAAAGGTCCGGAACTTCAAAATGTCTAACTTGAAGTAGCCTTTAGCTTTATCAACGTCTGCATGTAATCAACAACTGACTGCCAATCAAATAAAGAACGTACAATTCATAAACAACAATATTTATTGTCAATTAACATTGAACTATACAGATATACAGTAAATACTGTGGATATGTTTAATGTTCCTCTCGGGCTGCATTTAAAAATAAAATAGAGAAAATAAATAAAATAGCTTTTGAAAATGTGTGCATCTTAAAAGTGCTTAATTTTAGATAAATAAAATAAAGTGTAGCAGCAGCTTGAGTTTCCCTTTTTCTTTGTTAACCGTTTCACATCATGACTTAACAGTTTCAGACGATTATAGAACAATATCAGTCTTTACACATCATAACAATTGAACAGTTTTAAAGTTTCTCTTTCTTTCCCTCTTATATTGCAGTCCCTCACTCACTTTGTTTTGTTCAATGCGAGAATTGAGCTTGAGCTTGTTCTGCCAGGAGTTTAAATCTGGGCTGAAATGGTGTCAGGGCCATTCTCATACACACATGCAGGTGCTCATTGGTTAGCCTCGGTTAGCCTGCCCTGGAACGATATTTATTTTTCGTGACCTCAGTTCTGACTTGAGACGGAATTATTGGTCAAACACTTGGTGTTTTGTCTCATAGTGGCGTTTTGGCACTTTTAATGAGCGCCACGGTCTCTGAACAAATGAGACACACTGGTTCTGTGCTCCCAGTGGGCAGGATGAACATGAATGAGTCCGTCCACTCAGGGTTCAAAGCTCTGTTCTCACTGTCCACTTTCCTCTTCTTGGAGAGCGCCATGTGTAATTATTTGTCTCTCCCTGTCTGCCGCTAACACGCCTGTTCACTCTCCTCTTCGCTTCTCTCTGCCGCACTTTCATCTCTTCTTCTGTGTTTCTCTCCCTGTATCGCTCACTCCTCTCTTTCGCCCCCTGTCGGCGGCGGTTAAAATAGAATCGCCCCGTCAAAATTGAAATCCCCTATTAATGTATTGATTATAGGTCCGGGTCCGTATAGGTCGGCGTCTGGGTCCGGATCCGGACCGCGGTCCGCCTGTTGCCGACCCCTGCTCGAGAGGGAGTTTCTCTCCCACACACTGCATGAAACGCCTTGGATTCCATTGGATTCCTTTGTTTAGTTTCGGGAACATAGTGACAACACTATGTAACACTCGTGCTTCAATTGGCTAGTGATCAAACAGGATTGGCTAAGGACGGAACACCTCTAAGCATTTGACCAACCACAACATGTTACCCTGTGTTAATATCTCATTTGAACAATTACTTATATAATGTACTGTCCTGTATTTCAATCTCACTCTATTGCTGCTTTAAACTCCAACATTTCCGCACAGGGATTCACAAAAGGTACATCCTATCCTATCTTATATAGACACCTGCAGTTTTTAAGTGTTAAAATAAAGTGTTAAATATAGCAGAATATTTAATAACAACTGTCTTTAGATTGACTCCATGTTTTGTTCATTCAGATTTTCCCCACACAAGCACAGCTGATCATTGTACAACAGTTATTAGCATTATGTAAATAAGTAGCCTTGAGGACATAGTGTTGAACACAAAAGCACTTTGGTAAGATACTGTATGTGTGTGGACACAATAATGTACATGAGTTGTAAAATGCTTGATAAGCACCGTAACTTACAAGATCTGCATTTGTATCTGTGAATGACTGTATGGTAAGTCACATTAAATGTTGCCGCAGCAAAGATTTGTGGGAAATAATTATGTCCTTTCCTTTCATAAAGAATGGTCTGGTGTATCTTAGGTAGTGTAGCTAAAGGGAATAACAATTTTTCTTTTAGCATAAAGGTAATTTTATTGTCTAGAAAATAAAAACAGTTGTAATCATGGCTGCCACTTTCAGTATTTCCAGGTCATTTCACTCTGTTCGAAACCCAAAAGAGACTATTCGACAGCAAACTACATTCATGCAGACTACTGGATATTGACTTCTGACCCCTGTTCTAATATTTTATCTGGTTAGGGTCTTGTTTTACACCTGAGCAGCTTCCATTCACTTAACACATACTTGATCTATAATATGGAAGGAAAAGCAAGTAAGCGTATGAACCTTGAGTTTCATCAGAGAACTTATACATTCTTGAGAAAAGAAACCCTTTGACATACCAGAAGATATGAAGCCCTTTCAAGTACAGCACTTGTAATGTATAGTTAATTTCCAACATAAAGTTCACACACCACGTTGCAACCCAGCCAACTAAGGACGTGGGATTTAGAGACAACAGGAAGCAACGGCAGTCTGATTTGTGACAAAGCGATCACCATTTTTAACAAGCTGCTGATGCTGGTGTTCCGGTTGCTCATTGTCCAAATGAAAAATGCAACGATCGCCTAGTCGGGATGTGCATGTTGCATGTTGTAGGGAGTCTTTTCTGCACCTGATCTCAGGAGCAGGAGGGGAAAGAACAGAAGACGATTGGAAAAAAGCCACAGGAGGTCCCGCCCTTCCCCGCCGAGAATGTTATGAACTTGTTTGGGAGACAGAGATGTAGGTCCCTCGGCTAATACAATATGTATTATTCTCGCTGTACCAGCTGTAGACACAAACAATGTATAATGGATCAAATATCTTTGCTAAGCAACGCTCTCATAACCTTCACCTATCTGTTCCCTTTCAAGAACTTCTGTGATTGCACGAGCCTGACACCAGGAAGCAAGTTCTGGATCAGAACTGGTCGAAGGTCGAGGCTATTGCTTTGCTTCAAAAGTTCAAATGTAAATGCATGTCCGATAGCACGCACGTCTCCTCTTCCAAAACCTACTTTTGCCCGAAGTAAATATGCATCTTCAAAGGCATGGAGAACTTGTTTTGAACTACAAGCAGGTTTGCTTTCTCCCATCCTTTGTTCTGCTAATCATCCCATGGGCACGCACCGTCCATAACAAAGGATAGAACAACAAGCTGTTATCTTTTGAGAAAACAGGAAAGTAGATATCCCCATTGTGTATAATTTAGTGCTGCTCCCATTTCTATTCACCAGTCGTCAGAGGGAATCAGGCTATACATTTTGAAGTAGGGAGAACGGGGGGGAGTGAATGGGGTGGAGAACATTGCATTTGTTTGTTCCATCGTTATTGTATGGAATAATCGATAAGCCAATTTCATGTTGGCTGGGCCAAAGCCTAAGGCCACATGTCATCATCAGCTGCTGGAAACTGAGGCTGCTTGGCTAAAGTCGAGATGTTTAACGGATTCTATGCTGTAGAAGCTGATTATACTCCGCAACATCCATGATGATTCTTTGGGCATGTGATGGTGATTTTAGAAGGTGTGTGTGTGTGTGTGTGTGTGTGTGTGTGTGTGTGTGTGTGTGTGTGTGTGTGTGTGTGTGTGTGTGTGTGTGTGTGTGTGTGTGTGTGTGTGTGTGTGTGTGTGTGTGTGTGTGTGTGTGTGTGTGTGTGTGTGTGTGTGTGTGTGTGTGTGTGTGTGAGAAACAGATTAAATATAAGAATAGGTATGAAGTTCAGACTTTGCTTACCTGGCAGATCGCTGGGCGTTGACTTATTGGAAGGGTAAAGCAGCCAAACTCATCCCCCAAGGCTAGACACCACCTGCCTCCCTCCAACACACACACACACACACACACACACACACACACACACACACACACACACACACACACACACACACACACACACACACACACACACACACACACACACACACACACACACACACACACACACACACACACACACACACACACAAACCAAGCTCCCCACACCAAGGACAGCTAGCGCTACGCCTCAGATCCTGAGTTGGGCAAGACAGCGCTGAGATGTAAAAGGGAAAAAGTTTGGAACAAGACACTTTTCACATGCATATGCTTTGGCATTGTAACAGCATATATATATATGCCTCTATGGTACACACAGGAATGCATGCACATGAAAACATATAAATAACCTTCACCCTGACTCATAAGAGCCAAGCTGCATTTATATGTCTTGTTATCCTCCTCTAATCTGCAGCATACTAAAAAAACAACGAGCAAGCACAAACCTAAGCCACAAAAACTTTGAAGAAAGCTAAAATGAATAAACATCTATCTATGTTCCCCCATAAAGACACTCATTCATTGAAGAAAAAAAACAAAACACTATATATATATATATATATATATATAATAATACTAAACCAAAAATAAATATATTACAAAAATGACAACGTGGCAACACGCACCCAACAGTTGCTTTCATGCCTTATTTTACAATACAGGCTACTTATTTGAAAATGTACAAAAAATGAATAGGGGTTTTGATAAACTATACAGCTTTTGCCATCAAAACACATATACATTATTGCTTTCATTGCATTTTCCCCTATATTCACAACACTGTTTAATCCCACTGAAGTCTCCTGGCCCAGAGACTGAAACATCTCAAATTAAAGATATCAAATAAAGGGAGAATATTCATACGTATTTCGTAACTGTGGTTTATTTCAATTGACTTCAAGCATCATCTGTTAAATGGCATTCTGAAAAGAAGGGCTTCAAGCAAATGTATAACATTTATTGTATTCTTTTTTCAATCAAACACTCTGCTTGGCATATATTTTGTATTTGTGTGGCAGAACAAAGCAAAGAGCAAATGTTAAATGTTCTGTTAAAGGTAGAACTAAATTGATATCTTCATTTATTTTGTACGTCGGTTTTCAATCAACAGCAGACTTTAACTTCATCTTAATTTAAATGTCATTACGGTTTGTTTGTGACTGCAGTTGATTCATCTCTTTTCCCCTCCTTGATTGAATTTAAATAACAAAGGCTATATTGCATATTTCTCTACAATACAGCACCATTTCTTCCCCAGAAAATCTATAACTCAGCTGACTCTGTTGTGGTAAATCATAGCAATTTGCTGTTGAAAGTGGACACACTGTATTTATTGTGCACTTTGAGTTGGAGTCAGTCAACTCAGAAGAAGCGAGGAAACAAAGTCCGCAGCTGAAACTCGCCCCTGCTAGAATATCTATTTGATACCTCACTTTGAATTGAACTCTCAATGTCAAGGCACTGCCGTTTTGGGTTGTAAATAGTGACAGGATTCTAATAAACAATCTGCCACGCTTCACCCTGTGTTAATAACTAACTTTCATCTGGTGTCAATCTTAATACAAAACTCCAATTATCCAAGTCTTTACTGAAGTGGAAAGGCTTCTCCATCCTCACTGGATAAGTAGATCAACAGCCATTCACATTCAGACTCAGCTCAAATCATTTAACTGCTCACTGCTCGGACCGCTGCTCAGTCTTCATTGCTTTAATGGAGGCCCAATGCCAGACTGCATTATTTGAACAGGTTATTGTCTTAAGAGTTCAATCTGGTCTACTTGTTTTTGAGTTTTTGGAAACTCTAGTTGCAATGTGATGCAGTGCAAATATAATTGTTCACAGTGTAAGTCTAAACCCATCTCATTTCCTCATCCATGAAAGATGGTGTACCCTTCCCTAAGGCTGGTGTCACACTATCCCGAAATGTAATATGGAATTGTGAATTTCGCACGAAGATGGCCCCGAACTTGGTCAACAGCCAAGCAACAGCCGAAGCAAGTACGATGCCTACAGAAGGCCATGCGATGGCACCTGAACCACACATTCCGTCATGTTGTTTCCATAGCAACAACAACTTCCTGTCAACAGCGTAAACTCGCCTTCAAAATAAAAGCATATAAATAAAACAGGAAGTTAACCTAAATTACATTTAAAGGTCCCATCTCATGGCCATTTCTACTGATCATAATTCCATTGTTGAGGTCTACTAGAATAGATTTATATTGTGCAATTTTCCAAACTCACATTGGTTTCTCATACAGCATCTCTGTATAGTATGTGTATTCACTCTCTGTCCTAAACGGCTTGTTGGAGCTCCTGCCCCCCCCCCCCCCCCCCCCCCTCCTCCCCTCCCTGTGAGCCCACTGTGCTCTGATTGGCCAGCTCGCCCATTCTGTTCTGATGAGTCTACCACCGTTACAGCGGAATATCAGTGATTATGTCTTATAATGGCGTTAGCAACCAGAAAATGACACCAGTAAGGACAAATAGATGAGAATGCTGCGTGGGGTCTGGGGGCCGCGTTGGCGGGACGTTGCGCGGCCCACTGCTGCGAGGAGCGGACAGTGCTAGCTGGGTTCATTTCCTGCTTGCTGCGTGGGATTTGCGAGACAGCGAGACATCGCAAATGGACGCGGGAAGGGGTGCTGAGGGGGCTGCAGCACCCCCATCTGTCAGCAGACAGGGTCACCACTGTAGGAACAGAAAGTGCTCATAACGAGAATATGCCCTGTGTAGCAGACGTTATACAAAGGGTGATCACATCAGCTCCACGCAAAGCGTTGGAAAATTATCTGACTTTTAGCCAAACATTCTGAAATCATTAAAACTAAGCAGAGATATTAAAGTAACAAATAAACTGAAAAATATCTAAGTTCTCTCACCAGTTTGCCATGTATTTTGGTATTCATACATCATTCAATAAAAAATACGTGCCAGTGAAAGAGAAATCCAAGTAGCACTTTTGTTATGACTGCCACTTAGTAAGTTTAACATGCGCATTTTTTTTTAACTTTATGTTGTTCTGTGTAAAATGAGTGTTGTTTGTATTTGTCGCTGCCAATTACATTCCCACTTTGATTAAAAAATGAATGGACAATAAATACATCTGAATCTGAATACAAGTAAATATCAGTATTTTAAACCAATGATTAATTCATAATTAATGTATCATGGTGACAAAAATCACACGACAAATTGATGGTTGGAATGGACAGAATATTTTTTATTTATTTCAAGATAATTCTTTTACAGACTATAAAGGATGAAGCAATGCCGATACTGTGTGGGTGTGGGGACCGGCCACTAATTAAGAATTGAGAGTAGCTTGGTGCCCAGCCAATCAAGATATACATTTTTCTTTAGGGTTTAAAAAAAAGCAGGAAATTTCACTCCCTTCTTTGCTGTCCTCACTTTTCTAATTCAGGGTTATTTGAACATTCCAAAACCTTGGTGGAGTGAGTAGCAGAGACATTTCCTTAGGTGGATTAGGGCAGCTTTGAGCGCTATCCCGCCAGGCTTCATTTTGTTATTTGAGTATATTTTAATCAACCTGTTAATAAAATGCCTTATTACAGAACAGGCATTTTTTGAATTGTTGAAGGCAGAGATTGTTTTTCCACGTTGAACTGGTTATCAGGTTTCCTCCCGATCAACTGAAATGAACTGAACTGCCAACAACTAGTACACACACTACTGAATACTATATGTCAAAAAAAGCATACAACCCAGCAGTCAAAATACTGGAAAATACATAAAGAAAATGATTTGTACATCACCAGAAAATGCATAGAAAGCACAACGAAAAATATTTGGATGGAAAAGACAACCCTACAAAAATAATACATGATCCATAAACAGGAAACGGATTGATAATACAGAATGAAACGGGCTAATCGGTTTACTTTCCGATATTTCCTCGAGGACCACTGACCGGAAAGACGTCTCTTGATTGTGTTATGTTCCTTGCAATTAACCTGCCATGACATAATTGCTTTTCTTAAGCAATGCACGTGTCTTATGAGAACACAAACCTTTACGATACTAAGTTGTACCCAGCATTCTGTCCGGTGGTGTAACAGTTAATAATCGCCTCTCTTCCACAAAGATGAACATATTGTACTACCTATAAAAATGTGCCTTAGAACTCCATAGCGTGTACTCCTCACTACTCTCCTTGGATCAACAGCCTTTCATCTGTTACGCATGAGGTTGATTAGATGGAACGGCTGTCATGAAAATGAAAGGACAGAGATAGATATATAAAAAGACTCTATTTAGTCAGAGTAACCTGACTTATCCTCATCTTCTATGAAGACAAGGGGAGAAGGGAAATTGCTTATTAAGTAAACTCTTACAATGGGTGTTCCATTCACAAGGATGATTATGGTATAATTGGAGCCATGGCCACATTAACGTCATTAATCACATTATTTTCAAGTGATGCTGTATTCCTTTTGTGAAGGGGGAAGTGTATAATTCAGGTCTCAGGATATAAATGATGTACTCCTTTTTTTACTTATGTAAAGAGAGCGGAATTGAAAGTCCTCTAAGTGAATAGTGCCAAGTCTCCTTGGATGAAAAAGCAAGACAATCAGATACGAATCTCAAGGTTTTCTCTATTTCTCCTCCTCATTTTATGGCAGGTAACAAAGATTACAATGAGAATGTAAGGCTGAGTGAGCCTCAATGCCACAAAAGGATTGCCAGACATTGGTATCATGGGGGGGGGGGGGGGGTGACAAAGGTTTTCTCCATTTTAAGGACATTATGTGAATAGACCTGTGAATAAAACGGCCTCTGAGAGAAGTCTTGAGAGGTAGATGCTTGGTGGCTTGAAGTGTTTTTTAAAGGATTCTTAGAAAGTAAATGGCGTAGCGTCGTGCTTGGCAACTATTCCCAGATAATAACCGATTGTAAGAGATGCCAGAAAAAAGCAACAAATAAACCTTTTTATCTGTTGTTACTCTGCTGTTGTGTGACCTTGCAGATTGTTCTACAAGAAAAGAAAGAGTTGGGAAATAAAGAAACCTCCACTGTTGTCGAAGTGTAAGGCTTTGGGCTGTTTTCTGGCTTCCTGCCGTCACCACTGCAATGGCACAGCTGCCACCTGAGATATTCCCCACATGACATTTATCCAGGGGAGGGCATTGACAGATGTTTCAAAGCAGCTTTGTGTCACGGCCAAGAAAGGCCCCTCGTCACATTAGATAAGGCAGGGGACGATCATATTAACCTGCGTGCCATGTTAAAAAAGCACATAGGACCAGCCGGCGTTTGCCTTCCTCGCCTGCAGCAAGTCGCCTTGCGGCGCACAGCACCCTGATGTGGAAGGAACAGAATAAACTGCTTGACAAAATGCTCATTGCCACATGCATTCATGTGTTTACAAAGACAGGTTGGCTGGTGCTGTCCAACGTGTGTGTGTCAGGCAGGACTAAGGTATGGATGAAGTGTATTAACTTGGATGTTCAAGCAGTGTTTGTGATATTTCGCTAGATAAATTATATTAATGATTCAGCAGTCTAGGAATGAGTATAATTGGATCGCTTGACATAGCAAATATATTCAGTCGATAATAATTCCAGCATTTTGTACTACCTAGTACTGCTTTCACCTTCAAGTGATTACCATCAAGGCTTTGCAATATGGCAGTGGTGTAAATGTACCCGTTTAATGTTGAAATGATTGCTGTTTATAAAAGTGAGTTCTATGATCCATCAGACTGAATATTACAGAACAACTTAAAGAGGACATATTCTGCTAATTTTCAGGTTTATGTTTGTATTTAGTGCTTCTACTGCGACATGTTTCCATGCTTTATTGTTAAAAAAGCTCTTTATTGTCTCATACACCCTCTGTCTGAAACCAGAGCCCAGTCTGCTCTGATTGGTTAGCTGAATGGATTTGTCAACCGCTTAGAGATGTACCGCCCCTTAGCCTATCACGTAGAATGTGATGGAGCGCAAGCACTGTTCGAAATGGGGGGAAGCCAGGGGGAGCTTGGCTCCCCTAAAGAGGAGGAGCCTAAAACAATCGTGCATATTTATGTTTCTGTAAATAACAGTTCTTGAAATAAATAATAGTCATTGTTCATTACAGTTTCTGAATATTTGTTTTATATTTGTGAATATTTCTGGGTGTTGCCATCTGTACGTGGCGGCGCTGCATTCTTCACGCTATACTTACGTTGATATGGTTACGGTGGCGATGCCAGCGCGGTATTTGAAATGTTCATATTGATATTTTTTTAACTCTGGCTTTGTATTAAAAATATGGCAAAATGAAAACAGCCAAGCTTCGCAGCTTTTGGATTCATAAGCAAAGACGCGAAGGAGTCTAAAAATGACAACGTGAACGGAAAACAACTTTTAGTTGGCCGGCTGTAAGCGGCGTTAGGGTCGAGTTTGACAGCTCCACACCGAGGGAGAGGCCTGCTGATGCGGAGCCTGAAGAGGATTCAACAATGGCCACAGCCGCCAGGCTGGGCGGGGTGTGTGGGAGAGAATATTATAATATAAAATTGATATTTTAATCTTTGCAGACCATTTACATGCACTAAAGCCTATAGAACACACTACAAGGGGGGGAGAAATTATACAAATAACATGTTTTACTTGGTCAATGGTCACCTTGATTAAAAGACCCCTGGCAAAATAAAATAAAAATGTTTCCTTTTTTTCTTACAAGGCCAAGTTCTCGCACACACAGATATTTTCGCAAACAGGATTTTCTTTCTTTGAAAAATTATCAACAAATAAACACGATTTAAAGGAGAAAAAAACTAAAAGAGTTGGATAATGCAGTTTTTACCACCATAGCTCATCCTAAGCCACTTTATTGTAAAATAACAATTTTACATTTGACAGGCAAGGTCAGTTTAGCAAGGTTAGAGTTGTTTTCTGAAAATCTTTTTCCATAGTAGGAGCTTTAAAAAAGTTCAATTTTCAGTGACCTGAAACCCTTTTTGTGTGTGGACGAAAGGCAAAACATATAAATGCCACGTCTAAAAAAAAACACAAGGTCTACTATTTCTTACAAAAGCACATTTGTATACGCACAACATGTTATGCCTACACCAGATCCAGTTGACACGTTGTAAATCCACCAGAAACCACAACACTGTCTGCAGACTCACAGACCTGGCTGTTCCTATGGCAGTGGAGGTGTGGGAGGTTGTTGGAGGTGTGTCAAACTAAAACTAATCCATCTTGTCTTTATTTCCTGGCATTGCTTGTTGCTGCCCCGCAGTCATGCTCCAACCAAGTGGCAAAGACGAGCCAACAACGATCCAGCGATGCTCCAAACTGCTCCCCAGGCACAATGCAGCGGGGCGAGTGTTGGGCGCTGATCAAGAGGCAAAGTCAAGGCTCATCACGAGTTTCACTTCAGTGTTTACCAGCAGCCCCGTCTGACCTTTACAGGCAACTGTCTCTATTGATCACCTGCGTACGTCTCGTCGCACCGCTGAAACCCGTTTTGTTCATGGTTGTTCCGCCTGCCAGCTCACATCCTCCTCCCAGACGTAGCTCTGCCTTCATGTGTGGGAGAATGGTGAGATGATGGCAAAGCCAAAGGTCAGAATGACATTACCGGTGTTTGAAAATCTGTAAAGGTGTCGAGCAAACTATTTATGTTCTCTGAAACTATTACAAAATTGGAGTCATGTTCTTTTATTTATTACAATACTTGATCTCCCTCAGTTCTCTGTTGGACGGAGACTTTGTTTTTCAAGGAGAATTGTCTTTGAAAGAATATGGAAATCTTTTTGTGGATACACAGTACAAGTTATTTGTAATTGATATAAAAGAACCACTGATGACAGTACGCTCTACTTGAACTGATGAGACCTGATAAAACCCTAAAAAGTTTAAGAATATGTGGTTTGGAAAAGAAAGAAAGACATACTTTTACTTTTCCCTGAGGGGAAATGCAGTTCTTTACCCTTATTACACACTACATTACACACATAGGTCGAAATACACACATAAACACATGCACAAAAAGGACCAATATACATGCAGTAGTGAAGAGGCGTCAGAGCAAAGTGGAGCCAGGGAGCAGTTGGGGGTCAACAGCACCTCTGCAGTGCCCAGGGGCTGAACCGGCACCTCTCTAGCTGCCAGGCCACACTCTGTATTTGGAATTTGGACTTGAGCTCCTTCCGTCCATCAGACTTAAGACCTTATTTTCATTTACAATTTGGCTGTGACTTGTGATACTATTTCCCTCAGGAGTTGGTAAATACACACATTTACTGCAGCTAAAAGAGTTAATGCTGGACGGCCTGAATGTTATTTCAATGAATACTGTTGTTGCTCATTCACTGCTGTATCCATTAACTGGTAATGAACAAGCTTGTTTATTTCAACCTCAAAAGGATTTTGATATGTCAATGCCGTACTCATCACTAAATGAAGCTATATTGTAACGGTATCAGCTATACAGACAGGTTTAAAGGTGAAGTGTGAAGGATTTATTCAATTCTAGCGGTGATGTTTATGCCAACAAATAACCTCCCTTCCTTTCGAGTGTGAAGAGAGCCTAAGGTGGCCTTCATGTGCATTCACACCACCTAATTCAAGCTGCCACTTCAACTTAAAAATGTGAAAAGCCCGATTTAATGCCAGAGTCTAGTATGTCAATTATGGGCTCCTTCTAAAAAAATAGTGCTTCAAAATTGTTTGGAAAAGTTGAATAAATATCAATGTAGCTTGTTTCTAACATTTAAAGTTTGGAGTGCTAGCCAGTAGAAGCCTGAGTGTTATATAGGGAGGTCACTATGTTAAGGAAGTAAACAGAGTACAATTGAGGCGTTTCAAAGTGCTTAATGTTCAAGAAAGTTTTCGCCGCTCAGATTTCTTTCTCTTTGCAGAGAAGTCCGGCCCTCAAAAAACTATCTTTGATTGCTACTTAAACAATGTAGCCAATTTTAGCAAAGCACTGGGAACATTTGTTTGCAAGATGGTATGTTTGAGAAATATAACAAAGTTGAAGATTTATTGAAAGGGAACACTTAGTTTGGTACCTGATTTAACATTATTACAGGTCTCCTATCTTATTTTTAGGCATATATTATAGGTCTCAGATATATACAAATATATAAAAAACATGTCCATTAAGTGTTTTGCTCAAAATACCAAACAGATCACCAATTATAGCCATGCCTCATACCCCTCTATTTCAGTCCTGTTAGACAAGTGCTGATTCTGGATCCGTAGCTTTAAAAACAAAACAAAATTGAAGAAATTGGGGGAGGGGGAGCTTATGCCTGCTCATGCAGGATAATTCTACGAGATACTCAGTTAAATGCCGTGATGGAACGCTATATCATGTTCCAAACCTCATCAAGGACTATTTCTGAAACAGTATGGAGCTCAAATGCTTTTTCTCTTGCGGGTTTACTACAAGGATAGTTCCTTTTTTATATCCTGCTTCTTACACATACTCTCTCCAGTACAGGTTAGCTCTGAGTGTTAATGATGCTTGCTGTAAACAAAGACCATATTATTTCCAAAACACGTAGCGCATTGTTTCTGATAGCAACGTTTCTGATAAGGCCGTGGGCGTAAAGCCAGCCCTCGTTTCCGATATTACGTAATATTGGCAGCAAATCTGGATCAGCTCCGTTGTTCCCCCATTTTCAGAGATTTGTGCACGTAGGAACAAAGAGGGTTTTATTTTCTGACACTTTGTGAGTTCCCTGACACACCGGGGACCAGAGTTGGGTTACTGTAATAATATTACTTTTGTCGGTAACGGAGCAGTGTAACGCGCTACTTTTATAATTCAGTAATCACACTACAGTTACTAACATTGCCCCGACACGCGTTACTTCGTTACTTACTAAAATCAGTGATAATTACACTGACAGACAAGAGGGGTTTCCGCCGCAGGTTTATATGTACGTAATCTGCGCGACTTGCGCATCCACATCTCCACGTGCAGTGCTGCATAAACATGGCTGAGTCAGCGATAACTTTCGAGGGGTGGAGGTATGCCCATTATTTTGAGTTCGGACGAAGAATAGACAGGAATGTGACGGTGAGGTGCAAACTGTGTCCAGGCCAGAAGCTGTTATCCACTGCCGTAAACACCATGTCAAACCTCAACAAACACCTGCAAAGAAGCTAGCGCACACGCTATTTGTTGTTTGTTTATATCACGTAGTCTGTTCTTCTTCTCTGTCTTCCGGTTGTTGCCTGTTTTGAATGACGAATACACACCACCGCCGCCTGCTGGCAAGGAGAGTTATTGCCACTCACGCATGCGCAGTTCGTACGTGCTCGGCGAGTAAAGTAACGAGTAAAGTAACAAGTTACTTTATGTAGAGCAGGGGTGCCCATTACGTCGATAGCGATCGACCGGTCGATCGCGAAGGCATTCTTGGTAGATCGCGGGGCATTGAAAAAAAAAAGAAAAAAAAAAAAAGGTTTCCTTTCTATGGCATTTAAGTGTGTGTGTGTGTGTGTGTGTGTGTGTGTGTGTGTGTGTGTGTGTGTGTGTGTGTGTGTGTGTGTGTGTGTGTGTGTGTGTGTGTGTGTGTGTGTGTGTGTGTGTGTGTGTATTTTTGCGTTTGTGTTTATTGTGTTTGTTTCCCAGGGGAAACCCTCACGAGAAACACCGGCTGTTGTTATGCCTGCTGTGACGTCAAGTTACTCCGTTCTCCGCTTGTAATTATGTCGTTACAAGCGTCAAAGTTGTATTTATCATCTGAATTTGCCGAAACAAGTTTAATATTCTGAAAGCCAAGACTTTGTTTATTTGAAATCAGATGAAAACAAACTGTAACGGACCCTGCCGTGTTATCTATGATTACTACGCCTTGCATTCATAATTTCAGCCGGAGGGAGGGGAGCTGCGCTGCGGAAGAGCAGAGCGTGAGTGAGAGCTGTCATCTTCCCTTTGTAAGCTTCAAAAATGTATTTATCGTGTGATTTTGGAAATAAAAGTTTCATATTCTGAAAGCCAAGACTTTGTTTATTTAAAGTCAAACAAAACACCGGAACCCCAAAAAACTAGTTTTTTTACGCAAATCGGCGTTTATTTTGAAATGAGCCGTTGCTACTTGCGACTGATTTCGATAGAGCGGGTAATTGTATTATAATAATACTATTATACTAAAGAAAGGGTATAAAAATGAGTGGGGAAGCTGGACTAAGTATAAGAAACAAAAAATGTACAACTTCCATCCAGAATGGGAGGAGGACTATTTTTTCACGATGTCATATTCGAAGTGCGTTTGTTTGATCTGCAAATCGCTACTTCCCTCCTAAAAGCGAGCTGAGAAAGAGTAAGGTGAAGGAACTGAAATCACAGTTGTCTGGACAGCAGGCATTTTTCACAAAGCTGGCTTCAAAATCAAAGGCAGCCACCGAAGCATCGTTCAGGGTGAGTCACGCCATCATTAAGCGCAAGTAGTCCTTCCAAGATGGAGAGATGATAAAAGAGGCATTCGTTGAAGCAGCTGACACGTTGTTTCGGGACTTTAAAAACAAACCGGAAATATTATCTTCAATCAAAGCTCTCCAGCTATCAAGAAGTACAGTTACGCGGCGCTGTGAAGTCATGGCCGAGGATTTGACACAGCAGCTTCAGAAGGACATCGCGGACTGCGATTGTTTCTCACTGAAATTTGACGAGTCTACAGACGTAAGTGATACAGCTCAGTTGTGCATTTTTATTCGGATGGTGTTTACAGATATGACTGCCAAAGAGGAGATGTTAACAATACTGCCCATAAAAGAACACACGCGGGGAGAGGACATTTTTCAGTCTTTCAAAAACTTCATCGAGAAGATCCAGCTCCCTCTGTGTAAATTGGTGTCAATCACCACGGACGGTGCGCCCGCAATGGTTGGCCGCTCGAATGGATTTATTGCCAAGTGCAGGGAGAACGATGCTTTCCTCGACTTCCTCAATTATCACTGCATAATACACCAACAAGCATTATGCGCAAAAATGCTTGATATGAAAGAGATAATGGATGTGGCAATGAAGATCGCCTGTTCTATTCGAGCCTGATCTCTTCAAAGACGACTTTTCCGTTCGCATCTGGAGAAGGCTGACTGCGACCATTCTGAGTTGTTGCTACACACTGATGTGAGATTGCTTAGTAGGGGGAAATTCCTGCAGAGATTTCGAGAGCTCTATCCGGAGATACAAGAGTTTCTCCTTGTATCTAAACATGCAGAATACAACCAACTAAACGACGATCAGTGGCTGCTAGACTTGGCATTTTTAACCGATCTGACCAACATGTTGAACGACCTTAATTTAGGGCTGCAAGGAAAAGACAAAACCGTGGTCAATATGATAAGCTCAGTTAATGCGTTCAAACGAAAATTGCAACATTTGTCCTCAAAGCTGCAGCGCCATGATTTGGGGAACTTCGCGTCAGAGCTGGAGACGCAAAGGAAGGCTTGTGCGCAACTGGACATTGCGCGTTACACAGAGCAGATTGGGACAATGGTGTCAGAGTTCAGAATAAGGTAGTGACCAAAAATGTACTGAGTTGTATTGTGCCATACGGGTTCATGCAGTTACGCAAGGTACACCAACATAAGGTATAGTCAGTATAAATATAAATAAATATATGTTTAGCATTTTTAATGTAGGTAGATCGCGGTGACTTGGTCATTTTAAAAGTAGCTCCCAAGCTGAAAAACAGTGGGCACCCCTGATGTAGAGAGTAACGAAGTAGTGTAATATGTAACGACCCCATCTCTGCCGGGGGGACACATATTTCCGTATAAAATACATCAAAAGTGCATTTTGCATGATAGGAGACCTTAAACAATTAAATGCATTGAATGCTGACAAAGAGTATGCTTCTGATGTTGGCAAGTCATATTTAAATGACATGTATCTTGTTTTTCCGTTTATGGTTATTACACAATTCCAAATCTACAAAGAAGTATTCTATCTAGGGGTAGGTCCCATGTGGCAACACTTAATAATGGAATTTGAACAAAACACTTGGTACTGGTCATTACAAGGAATTAAATACAATGTAGTGTGTATGTTTTAGGCTTTGAATATGCATTTTCTGACCTGAATAAAAGGATACACGCACATGAATACTTACCAACCTGTAAATAGCTTCAGACACTACAATAAGACCTTGATTTGTCTTGTTGTTAAAACCGAGTTCTGTGCAATATTGATCAATCAACTTTGACAAAAAGAGACACCTTATACATATTCACCAGCGAAACACCCCCATACAGCAGCCTTCTCTCCTGTCTCAAAGTGTTTTTCTTTCAGCCCCACAACCGCAGATTGTTATGCATAGAGAGACACAACCTGCAGGCGTTGCTCAGATTCTTATCGTCATGCTCTCATCTGATGGGAATGCATGCTCCGACAAAGGCTGGTCCTCCTAGATTCTGCTCATATCTGCTTTTTAACAATTCCATCAGTGCAGGATAAGCCGGCTGGCAATAAAGACGAAATGGCAATACATAGAGGGATCTGGGCAGCATTTGCTCACAAGAATGACCGATAGCGCAGTGCGGTTTGAATCATCAAAAAAGTGGTTGGAAGACTGATGGAGAGATAATGCGGGCCATACTAACAGGGGCTCAGGTGGAGAAATGTCAACGCAACGGCTCAGTCACATCAGACGAAGATCAGAGGTCCATTCCTTGTGATTTTGTTGCATTTATTCTTTCATATTATGCATAGATTCCATGACACCACGTTGCATAGTGATCAAAGCACCTTTGGACATTAGTGTATATGCATTTCAAATGATTGTTTCCTTTTTATGTTAACACCTTCGTCAATCCGACAGTCAATTGGTATTTTTCTGTTTACAACCAGCCCTGAAACAGAACTGCTTGACATAGAGACAATATTGAGTGAATATATTATATAATGCTAGAATGAAGCCCTGTGAAAAAGGCCAAGGAGAAAGGATAATATGATAAAGCCGGTTTAGCCTTTTACTGAAACTGTCTGATAAAGTTTAAAATATTAGGTTAGCATGTTGTCCTAGTGGCCAAATGGTGGTACTACAACTCTTGAGCCAATCACTTGATGACATTATGCCCAAAAAGCCTTTTTGTCATTGACTTACATAGGTAAAGAAGAACTGCCCGGTAAGAACACCGTAACGAAAATCATTCAGTCCTAAACTTTGTAAAATGCGCTTAAATCCAAATTCAGATTTATTTTCCCTCAAATTTTATTTGACCGAGCTGATACCGGACGTGTGAACTGTAAGCAGGGTATAAGGAGTGTGCATGCTCTATGGGCTTAATCACTTTGAGATTCTTGGAAGATCCCGGTATTTTTGTACTCAAGAATCCTGGTAATTTGCCTTCAAGCGCCACTGAGCAACTTTCATAGGCATGAACAGGGCTCCAATGCTGTGCCCAGTGCTCTTTATGAATTCATTAGCATTTGGCGGACATCAGAAGCACTGGTCGCTACAACACTAATACGTTAGTTAACTTACTGCTCACATACCAAGTGGCTATTGGTAATAGTGTTGGTAATAATAGCAAAAGTCGGAAGCTCCATTTACTTATTTGGCCTCTTGCTAAGAAAACATAATTTGACATTATCGCCATTTCTGAATTGATAGAAGCAACCATTATAATAGGTTGGAGACCCCTTAGGGCAGCTCTGAAACATATTTAAAGTAAAATACATTTCCAAGAAAACCTTACAGGAAAACTTGCCATGTGTGTTATGGATTCTTCCAGCATCTAACAGTACTTTATTGTAGATTTGGACTCCTCCAGCGGTGGAGTCTTGGCCACTCAATGCCCGACACATACAGCAACCGAATCCTGAGTGACAGGCCACTCCCTGCAGAGCTGGGGAGGGTAATTGGCATTCAGGATCATCTGGATGATAGGGAGGGTGGCGAATTTCGTGAGACGCAGCTCCCCTGCCTTTTATCCCACGCCACAAAGTTCTCCCAACCCATACCACCATTTGCACAGAGAGGGGAAGAGATTGAGAGTGAGGGAGAGACTGCTTTGCATGCAGCGTGTTGGCAGTAGCATCCCCGGGGGAGACATTGTCGGTGAGGGGGAAACAGCTTTCTATGCATGAGGAGAAATCTCCTTCAGGTTTGTGTTGCAGCCCCCCCACTTCACCGCCACCAACCTCATAACCCTTCCTTTCTCAGCCACCCTCTGAAACGCCCATGTCTGAAGGGATTTATGACCTGTCACCTCGGCAGCTCATTGGGAGGAAGGTGTGTAGGAGGAAGGAGTGTAATGGTGGTGACAGAATAAGGGAGGGGAGGGGGGCTCTTCACGTCACTCTGGTAGCACGATGTATCAATCTGTCTTGGGATTTTGTCCATTCAACCGTACGGCGGCGAGAAGAAATAACAAGGAAGAAGTGGGGGGGTGAGGTTATTGTGATAGCTTCCACACCTCCAAACAACGGATCTTCTATCTCACACCAAGAAAGAAGCGACAGGAACACGCTGCCCCCATCAACATGTCGTTGTTTCTTTCAAGTGGCATGTGGTATTTAAAAAAGAAAGATAACGGAAGGGGCAATCAAACAAAATGGCCTGATTCAGTTTTGTTTAGAGAGCAGCGCAAAGTGACATGTGCACACGGTGTGCCGCGCTGTTTATTTCTCTGTGGACATGTGATGGAGGGCATTAACCTGTAGATTTCTGCCAGCTCCCATAAATTACTCGGCTGTACCTGTGCCCCTGAGGTACATCATTAGTGTGCTTGATAGGTATAATAACGTAGCCCGGCGCGTTGCCATTCCGAGGCCGTATACTCATGACTAAAGAGCTCTCTGTGCAGAGAGAATTGAATTATTCCTTCTGTCAAACAGTTACCGTGAATTTAATGCATACTGAGATGGGAATAAATAATTTGTCAAGAGTCGCTGATGTATTATTGTCAACTCTGCCTTGATGGAATTATATGGAGTTATTGACCAATGGACGCCCAACAGATTTGCCTAAAGATTGTGAGAAACTGTTCAGAAATGATCATCAAATTGCACCAGATAAATCAGGACTTAATGTTTTTATACATTTTTTACTTACATTTACTTCTGAGAGAGAACTTTCTGCAGCAGTAAAGAGAACAATAACACAGTGCTGGATCATGACCCTGTGATAGAATCAGAACTAATAAAGATGATAATTAAAAAAGCATATAGATATATTAAATAATAATAATAACAACCATGTATTGCATAACTATATTAAATACTAAATATATATTTAAAATACCGGTATTATATTTAATATCAATAAAAGTAAGAATGTGCAATCAAATAATAATATTAATACAATTTCTTTTAAATAAAAATGTTGGATTGGAAGTACTGTAAAATCATCAATACTTAAAAAAATGACTCATACAAAGCACATTTTAGACTTCATAGTGATGTGTTGCAGTTAATAAAAACAAATGAAGGCAACCCCTCTACAGCCTAAATCCGTTGCCTTAATTCTATATATTTCTTACAAATAATAATGAATAACTATTTGTAATATTTCAGTTAAACACAAATCCATCAGCCTCCAGAAAAATACATATTAGTCTTCATCTCTCAGAAGAAACTTCTTTATTGTAACCCTTCATTTACAGAAGAATGCCCAAAATATATTGTGCAGCAGCTGAGATATTCTGACTTTAACCATAATATGGGTCAAGCTGGAAAGAAACAACACTATATTCTTCATGTCCCATAATGCAACTCAATGGCTTGTTTCATTAAACTCTCCCTGCCTGGTAAATGCCCACATCCCTCAAACTGTACACCCCCACTGTGTAACCCAGGATTTATAAATTGGTATTCTACATGCCCAGGCCTGAGGACATCATCAGGGTTATTTATTCAGACTTTGGAAAGCTCCTTCACAGCCACAAAACATTACACAAACTGTTAAAGAGGCCGAGTGCTACTAATCATGAAGAGTAAACTGACCTTAATGTGCAAAGTATGCGGATTGCCTCTTTAAAAAAATATGAGAAAAATTGTAAAAAATAAGTCCTGTATATAATTTAAATGGCGTATTTAACAACAATTAGAATCCCGAAAAGACTGAAAACAATATTTTGTATTGAGTATGGCTATAATATTTAATAATTCAGAGCTCTGTTTTGCTAATATATTTGGGAATACATATATTATTCGGGATTAAAAACCTATTGCTAAATGTAAAAGCTGGTTTCCTTTTCAATAGGCCCTTTTCCCCAAAATTAACAGCGTTTTTGCATCTCCTTAATGATGAATTGAATAAAAGAATATATATGTTTTTGTTTATTTAACAAGTTATCAAAATAATTGTATAAATGACACAACATTGTTCACTGAGTTTGTCTTTGTTTTGTTCTTCCTGGGATGTAGATTAGCAGCTCAATCAAGGAAAGTGCGAACAGGTGCCCTTTTATGTCCTTAACGAGTAGGGGCTGGGCACTGTTAAGATGCAGGAAGATAGGTAAAATAGTTACGCAGTTGATCCCATTTAATGATATTTTGTATTCTGATATGTATGTAGTAATAGCTGATATATATATATATATATATATATATATATATATATATATATATATACTAGGGCCGGGACTCGATTAAAAAAATTAATCTAATTAATTACAGGCTTTGTAATTAATTAATCGCAATTAATCGCATTTTTAATCACATATAAATATTTGACCTGAGAACAGTGAGAAGCAATTTTTTTCACATGGATTTTAGTATACCATTGAATAATGACTGAATACATAAGCTTAAGCAACAAAACAATGTTTATTTTTTTCAAGGTGGCACTTAACCAAGACCAACAGAAAAGTGCAATTTTTGCCATAAAGTGTAGCAATAGCATATTTAGGAATATAATACATTTCAGAGATTCAGGTAGCCTATAGGTAGGTAGACCTTCTGTAAACTATAACACTTTGTTTTTTAAGTATAACACAATACTTTCAAGTACATTCAGAACATTGGAAACCCTGACTATTAGAAAACATCTCTATGTTGCTTCAGAGGCCATAACAGACTTTGTTGATTTACCAACAGTTGATTTAAAAAATCTAATAAATTTCAGTCCAACTCTCTCAATAAACTTGGCCAAAACAATAAACAGTTCAACATAAAGTGCCAGTTGCACCAACAACATAATAAATAGTTCAACATAAAGTGTACTGTACCATTAAAAATAAAATAAAAAAGTGCCAGTGATTGACCTCAATCCCTCCTATTTTTCCAATATCCTGATGAAAAATAAAATCTCTCTGTTGCATAGGCCAGTGGTTCCCAACCTTTTTTTTTACCAAGGCACCCCTGAAAATATTTCTCGAACCCAAGGCACTCCAACTTTTTGTAGATTTAAAAACCACTTCAGAGCTTAAAATAAAAACCATAAATACACCATAAATTGGTTTTCAAATGTGTATTTAATTGAATAGAACATTTTATAGAACAAATAATGTATTCACACATAATAACAAGAACCAGACTAAAAATGTCAACACCATTTCTATGATGAATTCAATATTATATAGACCCTCCAGAAAAACGCGATTCTGCGATCGCAGAATTTACCGCATAATCAGCAAAATGGCGCAGATTTCTAAAAGGCCGCATGCGTGAGATTAAAATAGCCCAATTGCTTTTACAATAAATAAACATTGAATGTGTTTAATTGAATAGCAAAGGGGTTAGTGGCAGGTTGTGTGTGAGAGAGAATAAATAAGACAGCCCAATATTTTAAAAAAATCGATAATTTTTACCCGCATATTTAGCATATTTCGCAACTTTCCGCATATTTCGCAACTTCCCGCAGTTTCACCGCATAAAATCACATAAAACCCCGCATGTTTAATCGCATAATCAAGGAATTTAGCCCGCATGATCAAGGATTTTTGCCCGCGTTTTTCTGGAGGGTCGAATTATAAACAGGCCTACTAAGTAGGCTCTTTTGTTTTGGCTGAAAATAGTAGGCCTACCTGTGTAAAAACACGAATACATATCAATACAGTTATTATTTTACATTTGGATTTCAAAAGAGGCAGGCCTATGATCACTTAGATTAAATAATAACTTAATAGAATTGGAGGGATGAAACAATGCCCTCTGACCTGTGGTCATGTGACTCATCAACCACATCCCAAATATGAAACTTTCTGCAGTTCGCTATCCAGATAATACTGATTGACAAAATCATAAATCATACATTTATAAGAAAGGCACACAAATTAACATCCAAACATAAACATTTCTCAGACCGTTATACGGTGCTAGTGCGACACTTGTGCCTGCTTTTGTGAGCAGAGTCTCTTGATGCGTGGGGGGATAGTGGACAGCGCAACGCGGAGGTCCTGCTCCGCTGATAGCCGGGTTCGGGTCTTTTTTTTGACATATGCGAGTGAGGAAAACGCCAGCTCGCACAAGTAGGAGGTTGAAAACTGTAAAAGCACCTTGATGGCAGTCTCTGAGAGGGATGGATACTCTTGTCCCACAAGCAGCCAACATATATCCAGACGTAGTTCCCCGTGCTTCAGTTTCAGGGAGCGGTCCATAGATAGCTCTGCGAGTTCATCCTGAGCTCTGCTGTTTAAACTTGTGGCTGATATTAATGTTATTTTAGACTTCTTTTGCACTGCTGTTCCATCATGTTCTGTCATCCCTGCCTGTGTTGTTGAGGGCTGGGGTGCTTCTTTATTTATTGTCACTACGTATCGATCCATCTTGAAATTATTTGGCGCGAGGATAAAAAGCTGCTCTGCAAACCGTAAAAAATGATGGCTGACGTAACTCATGAGAACTTAAGCTGTTTAATATTTCTAAATCTGAGAAATATATGTTTTATTAGCTTATGAACTCCATTGTACATGTAATAAAATAAAGTGTATATGAAGTGAAGTTTATTAAGTGAGAAAAAAATGTGGAACATAAAAATACGTTTTTTTGCGGCACACTTGGACAGTGCTCGCGGCACCCCAGTGTGCCGCGGCACACCGGTTGGGAACCACTGGCATAGGCCACTGTTTGATCAACGCAAATTGGGTGTGGGTCCTTGTACTCCGAGTCGGGCTAACGTCCACGCTAGCTTCCACGCTAGCTGCTATAGGTTTTGCATTGAGGTGATACTTGAGGCTTGATGTGCTGCGGTGATATGCAAATTCCTTTTTGCATAATTTGCAAACAACCGTGCTCTTATCGATGCTTCCATCCGTCCATTTTTTAAAACAAAATGTCCCATCCACGAGGCCAACCAAAGCGGTCTCATCAGCTTGTTCGTTCATGTTTGACTATTGTTCACTGTGGTTTGTTGTTGTTTGAAGTCATGAACGTTAGTTGGTGCTCCAGTATAATCGGTACCCCTGAAACTCATCCAGTGAGAAACGTTCCACGGTGCAAAAATAAGTGCGATTAAAATGCGTTAATTTTTTTAACGCGTTCATTTTTGTGTAATTAATTAATCTTAATTAACGCGTTAAAGTCCTGGCCCTAATATATACCTTAAGCAGAGTTGGGTGTAATGCGTTACAAAGTAACAGCTCGTGAATTAGCATGTGTTCAGTAACCCGTTACTGTAATAGTATTACTTTTGTCGGTAACGGAACGCGCTACTTTTATAATTCAGTAATCACACTACAGTTACTAACATTGCCCGACACGCGTTACTTCGTTACTTACTAAAATCGGTCATAATCAAACCTCAACAAACACCTGCAAAGAACACATGCTAAGGTGAAGCTAACGCACAGCTATTTGTTGTTTGTTTATATCACGTAGTCTGCTCTTCTTCTCTGTTTTCCGGTTGTTGCCTGTTTTGAATGACAAATACACACTACCGCCGCCTGCTGGTAAGGAGAATTATTGCCACTCACGCATGCGCAGTTCGTACATGCTCGGCTGAAGTCTTAGCGGTGTGTTTCAGTCTGGTTCCAGGGTTCCAACACATGGCCAACACGCAGGAGAACACGCCAACGCAACAGCGTGAGCAGAGATATACTGCGCAAAATAAACAGATAGCAGGAGACAGAGGACAGCCATGGTTAGATAGGAAAACATTCAGGAGCTATCTGGATCAGTTTTATGCGACAATGGAAACTGAACTAAAGAGAACATTCAAAACTTTAGCAGTCTGCGTGATCTGCCTGCAGGGAGGGGCGGGCCGGCCCTGCAAGTAAAGTAACGAGTAAAGTAACGAGTAAACTAACGAGTTACTTTATGTAGAAAGTAACAAAGTAGTGTAATATATTACTTTTTTTAAAAAGTAATATGTAATATGTAATATATTACTTTTCTTTAGTAACGACCCCATCTCGGACCTTAAGACGTCAGCCGTAACTTAGCAAACTTGTCATAATGGGATGTTTGCTTTTTTAGGGTTTCCCTTTCATGTAGCGTGTTGTATAGGTGTGTGTGTATGTTAATGGTCTGCAAAGGCTCAAATCCCAAAGTTCCCTCCAGAGGGAGTTTTTCTACAACATACTTCCCCCCGGCCTGAAACGACTCCATAGGACTCCTTTTAATTTTTTTCTTTATTCTACTATTTCAACAATTTAGTTTATAAATCTAAAATAACAAACAAAATTACATCATACTGACTCACTATGTAACACTCGCTTTTCTCTTGGACTGTGCTCCAACACATTGTACGTGATAAACTAGAGGGCGGGACATCTCTAAGTGGTGGACCAATCACAACATAGCTGGCCAGCTAACCAATCAGAGCAGACTGGGCTCTGGTTTCAGACAGAGGGTGAAAAGAGGTGCTGCAGCACAGGAAGTATGGGAAAAATAAAGAGCTTTTTGAACATTAAAGCATGGAGACATGTCACAGTAGAGACACAAAATATAAATATGAAACCTGAAAATGAGCGTAATAGGGCCACTTTAAGGTGAGGCTGGGAAGGTAAAATGCCAATCACTGAAAAAAATCTGCGCAATTTTACTCAATTGAATTACAGTTCTATGTAAATTCTTAAAGTGGAATTTTTTGTCTTTTTTGTTTTAGAAAATGTATCGTTAATTGTTACCTTTTTATGCACTACTCCTGGTTCTTCAAAACCCCTGTTTTAAATGTTCCTGTCGTTTATGGTGACACTTCACTTCTCTGCTTGGAAAATATTAAGTGGTAAGTATTTTACCTGGAATATATAGATGTTTTTTTCATATCATACAGAAACTGTTAACAACTGTTCTGTAGAGTTTATGATATTTTTATCAGTCGGTATTAAAAGGACTGTCAGTCCGTGCTTTCTGTCCAGAGGCGCTTCAGATAACGGGGAAGAGGTTCCTGCTGTCTGTCAGAGTTGTGTTACTGCAGTTGTCAAAGCTGATCTGTGTAGGCAAAATATGAATAACCCCACCATTTGGATCCACAAACTAAATGGGAGATTCTATTACTGACAGTTTACTGCTGTAGAGGACAAAAAGGACATTTATTTTTTGTCTTGTTTGTCACCCCTGAAATGACTGTATGTCCAGTGTATTTAGATAAAAACACATATTGCAACAAAATACACAATCTATATTTATTCCTAAATGTTCTAGATGCAGAAACAATTACTTTATTTGTTTACATTTTAGAATTTATCTGTCCATTTTATTTGAAACGACAGAGAATCATCTTAGAAGGAAAAAATTAAGGGCAAAGTATTTTTACTATTCCCCAATTCCTGGAAATAAGACGGTAAATTGCCAGGAAAGATTTTAGTAGAGCTATAACAGATGAGGAGGAACGAAGAGAGGATTTTTATAGGCGAGGAAGGGAGGATGAAATGATTCAGGCCGGGGTTATGAAGAACATGAAGTATTTCTCAAAGAGATGAATGTTCAGATCTATTCTAAAAAAAGCAGCTACTTCTGCTGTCCTAGCTGGAGTTAGAAGGTCAATGCATGAGCTGAAAGTGGAGCAATGACCAGGGAGTGGCTGCAGGGGAGGTGGGGCTTAGCAGGGGTTGGTATGGTGGGGGGGGGGGGGGGGTCTTTGGGCAGGGCTTGACATTCAATGTGAGCAGCCAGAGGTAGCGAGGCTAACACTGGAGAATATTGTTTGGTTGAAGAAAACGTAGGCTGAAGTATTGAGAAAGAGCTAAAGGGGGTGAGAACACCCTCAGCCAAAAACAATTTATCATTCAGACACTTACAATGGGTTTCCTTACAGCTCAGGCTCATGCAATTGTGTGAAACACAGCTTCATAGGGTACGGTTGCTTTTGTGATCATGAAAATGTAAAATGCCATGCTTTGGAGGAATGAAAGATTATGTTCACACACCATGAATTAAATAATGTAACGCTTTGGATTCAGCAACCAAAGCAACTTCACCAAAAACAATGGCATTAGTGGGGTTATGGGATTTACATTATTTCCAGTTTGAATATTGGCAATACATAAGATATTAATGCTTTGTTGTTCAATTATCAACTATTAACCAGTTTAGCCCTAACCCTGTTTTTCAGGTCTTAGGCTCGAAAATGACATTCCGAGGACAAATGACCATATCTTCCCTTCTAAAAGGGGTAAATTAATAATATTTGTTCTCAAAGTAATGATAAACCTGTGAGTTGGATGTAGAAGAGTCAGAATCAATATAGATGTTTTTTATTTCAAAGAAAATTCAGATTGAACATAGTAAAAAACTGTAAATTATAGTGTCCGTCCAAAAGATATGTTTTACTTATAGTGAAAACTACCCTTGGATGATGGTAAGGTCGACTAAATGCTTTAGGAATCCAAAGTACAACATATAATAAGTACCCTCTATCAAGATTGATGCAAAACAAGTGACATTTGACCTTTTTAGAGAAACTCCACCTCTGAGGTGATTTGGGTGGAAATGGGGGTTTTACCGTTTCTCTGGAACCCATTGGTCGATTTTGGTGATTGACATCTCTTTCTGACCGTTAGAGCCAATAGAATCGCAGGGGAATCTCCCCACTCACACACATGGTAAAACAAAAAGGTGGGGGCTTTGCGGGCGCAGTTTTGCATGAGGGTGAAGCTATATAGCTCTAGCTCTAGCTCTGACATCTGGAAACCAGCAGCGTTTTTATCGTTTTATTGCCATTGAAGACCACTTTTGACCAGACTACGACACAGGTGAGCCATGTTAGCCTTTTTAGCTACCTAGCGCCATATATTTTTATGTCTGTTCTTGTTATTACCTCCGCGAGTTTGTATAATTGAGTGATAATGAGGGTACCCTTCGATTCTTTGTCACCTCATGATGTGAAACGATGTGTTGGATGTGCACCAAAGATGAATAATAAGGTTTTGTGAGTGAATTTCGGTGCAGTCATCTGTTAATATTTTTCGCTCGTTGCTAATTCAGAGACTCAGCGTTAGCATTGTGTTTTTTAAAACAAATTAGCATGAAGGTAAAGTACGATCTGGCAATGGGTGTGTGTCTGGTGAGGGTTTAAATACTGGCAGTGAAGCTAATGGGTGCAGAAGAGAAAGAGACTGAGCAAAAACGTACGGTTAACAGGTGAGACAGGTGAATGGAAAACTACTGGTGAAAGATGGAGCAGACTGTGACATGTTGTCCATACTGTATACTGTATTTACTGGCTGAATTATTCATACTACCAGCATACATATATACCTTACTGTTTTTTGTATTTCTAATTACATTCCGTAGCTACATTTTGTTATCTACTCGCAATGACAATTAAGTTGAATCCAATTTAGCCACGTTAATTACGGTACGTTGCGTTAATCTCACTTTCCCATGAGCGGTAAACAACCAGGAGCAGGATAGCTAAGGCAAGTCAAGGAAAGGCAAGTTTATTTATATAGCACCTTTCAACACAACGCAATTGAAGGTGCTTTACAAAAATGAAAGACATTCAGACAAAGTCATTTAAAAACAGTCATTAAAAAGAAAAGATAATAAAAGAAACATTAAAAGAAAAATACATGAATAAAAAGTTACAGTGCAGTTTAAAATATGAAGAGTTCACACAGAAGTTCCACTTTACTGATGAACATGACGGCTCAGTTTCAATTAAAAGCAGCGACAAAAAGAAAAGTCTTCAGCCTGGATTTAAATTAGTAAGAGTTGCAGCGGACCTGCAGGTTTCTGGGAGTTTGTTCCAGATATTTGCAGCATAATAACTGAACGCTGCTTTACCATGTTTAGTTCTGACTCTGGGGACAGGAAGCTGACCCGTCCCTGAAGACCTGAGAGATCTGGATGGTTCATAATTTAGCAGTAGATCAGAAATGTATTTTGGGCCTAAACCATTCAGTGCTTCATAAACCAGCAGCAGTATTTTGAAATCTATTCTTTGACACACAGGAAGCCAGTGTAAAGACTTCAGAACAGGAGTGATGTGATCCACTTTCTTAGCGTCAGTGAGGACTCGAGCAGCAGCGTTCTGAATCAGCTGCGGCAGCGTTCTGAATCAGCTGCAATTTTCTAATAGATTTTTTTGTGAAACCTGTAAAGACACCATAACAGTAGTCGAATCTACTGAAGATAAAAGCATGGACAAGTTTTTCCAAATCCTGCTGCGACATAAGTCTTTTAATCCTAGATATGTTCTTTAGGCGATAGTAGGCTGATTTAGTAACTGTTTTAATGTGACTGTTGAAACTCAGGTCAGGGTCCATGACTACACCTATATTTCTGGCTTTATCTGTTGTTTTGAACATTGCCGGCTGAAGCTCAGCGCTAACTTTTATATGTTCTGCCTTGGCTCCAAAAACCATTACCTCAGTTTTATCTTTGTTTAATTGGAGAAAGTTCTGACACATCCAGTCATTGATTTTTTCAATGCACTTACTCAGTGTTTTAATTGGAGAATAGTCTCCTGGTGAAATGGTTATGTACATTTGGGTGTCATCCGCATAGCTATGGTAACTTATTTGTTTTTTTTTCATTATCTGAGCCAGTGGTAGCATGTAGACCAGGCCTATTCAACTGTCGGCCCGCGGGCCAGATGCGGCCCAGAACCAACTCCCGAGTGGCCCAGCCTCCCGTAGCCAAATTCCTACACTAGTACAGACCATGAACGCAACACTCCGTGTTGCATAGAAACCACCAAACCACAACGCAGCACGTTTTTTGAAAGTGCATCTAGTGTTGCTAGTAACGGTGGTCCTATGATAGCAACTCTAAAAAATTTCCCTCTCAACTCTGAAGCGTAAACAGAGACAAAACGGTCATTTATCTTGTGGAGCAGATCCAAGTCAAGCTGGACCTTTTCGCGACCGACTTGAGCACGGGTCGGATGCTGCATTTTCCGACGCTCCCCAAACACATCACATCTCCGGCACAAATCACGGATGTGATGACAGATTTAATTGCGAGGTTGAAAGAGAACTTTGCCGGTCGATTAGATGGACTTGCTCTGCCCACAGAGGTGATGATGGGCTTTGCCAGAGACGCCTTCACTGTTGCAATAGAGGGACGTATCAACCAGAGCAAAGGAAGTGGTCCCCTGCATCTACAAGGGGAAATATACACTGGAACTTATTGACATGCAGCGCACTAACGGGCCAGCAAAGTTTGGGAGTGATGTCAAAAAACAGCAGTTCCCTAACGTTCAGAAAGTAGCGATCTGTGTGCTCAGTATGTTTGGATCAACATTCACATGTGAATCAAGCTTTTCACACATGAACTCAATCAAAAGTACCACTCGCTGCTCCCTGACTGACAGCACTCTTCACCAATGTCTTAGGATTGCATTGACATCCTATGAGCCAAAAATCATTGCTCTTGTTCAAAACAAAAAATGTCCCTTCTCCCATCGAGAAAGTCAGCGATGACAAATCACAAATGAGGTGATAGTAAGCACCTAGTTTACTATAGTAGACGTGTAGTGTAGTATTCATTCATATAGTTACCCCCCGTATCCCTTGTTATGGGTTTGTGCACTGAAGGGTTTGACAGTTCTTTCTGTATTCATTTAAATGAACTTTGTAATGATTTTGTTGTTATTACTTGAAAAGTGAAAAAATAGTATTGCTACAGTACTACCTCTTTGTGTTGCATTGGAGCTCTTTAGCTGTTTTTTTTGTATGTGAGGACATTTATTAAGACTGCTATTATTGTATTCAGTAAATGCACTTTGTGATGTGCCTGGAATATTTGACTTCTAAAGCAAACAAATGTAATGCTACAACTGTGCACTTTTTTTTCAGATTCTGTTAAATTAATGCTAATTTGTTGTGTTTTTATGCACTTTTTGACCTACCTTTGTTAGATGAACAATGAATACAAATTGCATGTTTTTCATCGCAGTAATATGTGTTGGTTTAAAATGTGTCACTACCCGATTTTTACAGGCCGCTGAATGTCTGGCCCAGCTGAATTTTGTAGTTATAAAATCTGGCCCAACTGAATGTGTAGTTGGATAGACCTGACGTTAAAGAGAAGATGGAGCCTTGAGGAACCCCACATGTCATATTTGTCAAGTCAGATTTGTATTTAACTATACAGTAGAAACAAAGTTGTTTCTGTCCTTTAAGTTTTTTTAATTTATTTTTAATTTATTTATTCTACTAAAATCATACAAAAACGTATAATTCATACACACAAATGAACAAAATTAGTAGAAGCGGGAGGGCTGAAGCATAGCTTATTGGGAGTAGCCCTCCCATGCATCATCATTAGCATCAATATAATAATGGCATTTATTTCGTCAAAAACGTATAGAAATTAAGGAGTACAAAGAAATAAAGAAAACTAATGAAAACTGGAAAATAAAAAAAATAAAAAAAGTTAGGGCAAGAAAAAAGTAAATGCATATATAAGTAATACTGGGAATATCCAATACTTGTTAGCTGGAGTAATCTGCAAATATAATTGTTTTTACTTTAGTTTTGAATTGTTGATGACTTGTAATACTTGAAAGGCCTGGGTGAAGACCATTCCACGTTCTAACTCCGATTATGGATAAGCTGCGTGATTTGATGGTTGTTCTACAGGGCTTGCTACACAACCAGTTAGGTTGCCTGGTTGGGTATTTCATGACTGTGGTTTGGAACTGCTTTTGAATGTTAGTAGGCATTTTGTTATGGAAAATGTTGTGCATAATCAGTACTGTTTTAAGCTTAACTATATCAACAAATTGGAATAGATTGAGTTTTTTAAATATGGGAGTTGTGTGTTCATATTTACCAACACCACAGACGATTCGTAACACTTTTTTTAGATGTTATTATTTTTTGTAGATTTGTTGAGTACGTGTTTCCCCATATTTCGGAGCAGTAATAAAGTAAGGGAGAAATGGACTGGAGTTCTGAGTATTTTTTCCTCGAGAATGTTTTTAGTACGATACAAAATACCTATTGTTTTTGACAGTTTAGTTGGTACATAATTTATATGGTGCTTCCAGTTCAGTTTTTCATCAACAATGAGTCCTAAAAATGTACATGCACCAACTTTCTCTATCTCAGTATTGCAAATCCGTATAATACAGTCATTTCTACTCTCAGACTTTGTATTGAATAACATATAATTTGTTTTGGCCACATTAAGGGATAATTTATTAACTGCAAACCAGTTACATAGTATTTCTAATTCTGCATTAATAATTTTAAGATCACCAAGATTATGATGGGAGCAGAGAATGGTGGTATCATCGGCAAACAGAATGAATTTTAACAGGTCGGAGATGTTGATAATGTCATTAATATAAATTAGGAACAGTTTTGGACCTAAAATTGATCCTTGAGGGGCTCCACATTGTGTGCAATGCTTTTGTATTTTTCCCCTTCGATTCGGAGAAACAAATATTTTTTCGGAGTAAAGGATGGTAGAAGACACTACACTACCCAGAATCCCCAGTTATCGTTTAGGACTACACCATGTGCTCTGTTTGACAAACCCCGATTAGTTCTCAAGCTCTGTCATTGGTTGACCCCCAACTGCATTCCATATGAAAAAAAAACGTTTCGTAAAAGATAAAATCATACTTTATTCAGCAGTGCTTGCTTTACTCGTTGAAAGTCATCACATGAATGCATTGTAATAAATGGTTCGGCTGCATTAAATATATTACACATCTGTCGTAGTTCTTTATTTTTATTTATCTACAGAGATCGGGCTCAGAATAGGACGGAAACTACTATTTTACCGTTCAGTTTGAATTTCACAATAAAGTTAGTAGTAATATTTAGTTTTGATATTATTGTTTTTTATTAACTACTAGACCGCTGGGTCATGTTTCATGTTAAGACCATCTTTGCTGTGGGTTTTTTCCATCGCTTTTGTGTTACAAATATCAAAACAATAACTAAATATATCCGTCGTAAACTAAACCAGAAACAGCAGTATATTTTCTTTTGTTAACACTGTAAACTTGACAGCTTTTTAACCCAAACCACCAACTGGTTAAAGCACGTTATTACACATTTAGAGTAATGCAATGCAGGTAGATTGTGTTGCTTTTTAATGACTGTTTAAAATGCCTTTTTCTTAATGTCTTTTATTATTATTAACTACTTGTTACTTGTTGCGAGGGACGCTGCAATCGATATTGTGTTTCGCAACATGTTCTCTATCTATGGCACGTCTCTACTGGGAGTTGTAGTTTTAAAAGACGTTTTCGTATTTCCCACAATAAGAAGTTGCCAGTATACTGTGTACATCCCTGGAGGTTTAGGGGATAGGAAACACTCAAATTTAAAACATATAATTAATAAATGGGTGAAAATTGCTTGTGCCCATAATGGGCAGCATTAATATATACCCACATGACAGCTAAGGTCAGAAGAGCTTTATTTAACAGCTGGTCTTATGTTTGTGACCCCTCCTGTTGTTAATTGATAAGATTACATTACATTACATTAATTGATAAGCCTAAAACATGCACTTGTCAAGGTTCAGAGGCACATTTTGCAAATATGGCAGTAGCCATCGATCATCTTAAGATAAGATATACTTTATTGATCCCAAGTTGGAAACATTTGCGTTACATCAGCATGTGTAACAGTTGTAAATATGCAGTGGTGTTTATTTGTAAATCATTTAGTATAATCACACAAATTCTGTGTTTTATATGTAATAATTCTGTGTTCTTTATTTATTGATTGTTCAATACCTGACAAGGCCGGAGATGAAATATCTATATACATCCTATAAGAGTATAATACATATGTATAATATCCGTTAAAATAAGTGCTTCAACATAGTTAACATTGCTGGAGGTATGCACAAATATTGATAGGTGTCTTGTAATGCACTATTGAGGAACCTGCGACCCAAGTTTTTCATTCATTGCATAACTACACCGTTTATGAATATGATATGTCAATAAACCTTAGAAACTCTTGAAATCTTGAAAGGGATGTGCAAAATAGTCATTATATACAGTCTTTAATTAACTATTAGTAGAGAATAACGAGTAATTAATACACTTTATAGGGATCCTATTAATATCTAATAATAAAAATTATGAAATTCAATAACATGATTTAACCACCAGGTGTCCCTTTCTATCAGCTGTGCACCTTTATGGTCTAAATACAGCCTATCTACCAATTGGATCAAATATAAAAGTCAGCCAAATTAGTGTTGATCCTGCAAAGAGAGACGTATTGTGTGAAAAGAAATGTAAGATGTTGTTTAATTGCTGATATATTTATGATCCACGTCACGTTTTCAGTGTTGGCGGCAGTTCCTCATGTTTGTCTAGAAGTCTTCTCATCAGGGCTCTATAAATAGAGAACTACGGCAGATATGTAATATTTAATGCAGCCTAACCGTGTATTACAATGCCGTAATGTGATGACTTTCAAAGAGAAAAGCAAGCACACTCGGAATAAAGTATTATTTTATTTAAAAAAAATGTTTTCGGTCTATTTGTTAATGACGATGTGATGTGAGATGTGAGACTGGAATTGCACAGGGGAAAATAACGTATCTTTAGATGCGGATTTTGTTAAACTAATACTTTTGCGCTGTGGACCAACACTATACATTGACGAAGAAGGGGGTAGCAATAAAGATAACACCATTAAACAGTTACACAACATAACAGAAATAATATCGATTGCAGCGTCCCTAGCAACCATCTTGGTAACAATGAAAACGTTCTATGGACGCAATTTCCTTAAGTAATCTTCATAATAACTAGCAAACTAAAGATCATGTACATCAACTGCACACATAATCTGAAATAACAACTCATATTTTCGCATCAAATGACATCAAAACGCATTTTAATGGATAAACTAACTTTAAAATAGGCATTTTCCACCGAGAATAAAACGAAGTTCGGCCATGTTTCTTTTTTCTGCAGGGAGAAATTTGAATATCACGTGACATAGACGGCAGCCATTGGAATGAATGGTGAAAAAAACGGGGTTTGTAAAAGAGAGCACAAGGTGTAGTCCTAAACGACAGCTGGGGATTCTGGGTAGTGTAGTGTCTTCTGCCATCCTTTACTCCGAAAAAATATTTGTTTGTCCGAATCGAAGGGGAAAAATACAAAAGCATTGCACACAATGTGGAGTCCCTCAAGGATCAATTAATTAATCTATCAATAATAATCAATTAATAGCTTTAAGTTCTAAGTTAAAAAGTGTTTTGCTATAGTAGCAGCAGTTGTTGGTAAGATTCCTGAAGAAATTAGAGTCTGTGTCAATGTGAGAGTCGAAACAGTTATGTCTTATTACATTTTCATCAAAGAGATTTAAATCCTTAGAGTTTACTCCGGTCACTGTGGTCACTGGGACTGGGTGATTTCAGTTCATGGTACATACACGGAGGTAAATTCATGACTGATCATACAATACAGGGGATTTATTTTGACACACAGGACAAAATACAAAACTGAATATAACGGATTATTATTGAGTGGTCGATGGAACTTTTGACACACGCTTAATGAAGGAAGAGAGGGAAAATAGCGCATAGATGTAATTGCATTATTTGTCAATACTTTACCAAATTGCGGGAGTAATATTCTTATCCTCAGAGTTCATTAAAATATAGATAAGTCCTCACTGTCCTTCACAATCGATACTTTTCCTTCGTTTGTTTTGATGAATATTTTACAGTCCCTGGTCCAGGTAGCTTCGATTTTGTTCCTCTTCCTCAGGTCTCTCGCAGTTTTTGCAATATCCGCGTTCCTTTTCGTGAGGTGCTCGTTAATGTAGATTCCGGTCCCTTTCAGTTTCTTGGCGTTTGTCATCATACAAACTTTTGTCTTTCTGCTCACAAGTTTTATGATCACCCTTTGGAATCCACTTTCCGACGGCTTCCCAAGTGTGTGGCAGATCTCAATCTCCTCAGACTTCAGGTACACGCCATGATCGTTAAGGGCCTCGAGCACCTGTGTTTCGACCGAATCATGTCCGTCTCTATCTGGAGAAGGCGCAGAATCTCCTTTCACTACCTGGGAATATGGTTTTATGATTTTTAATCCGGTCACGATAAAATCCTCTTTTCGGGTGTGTTGTTCAAGCTCCTCTATCCTTCTCTCCAGCGTGACAATCTTCTAGTTTTTTTCCTTCATTATCCTCTCCATGCTTCCGATCGTTTCCAGCTGTTTTTTAATTGTTATGCTGTCATCCTTTCGGGTCTTATATAAGTCAATTATATCCTTGATAATGCTGGATAAAGCGTCCTTAATTTCTAGGAGATCAGCGTTCGCTGCGTTCGCAGCATTCGCTCGTGTCACCATCTTGGACTCAAGTAGGATTCAAACCAATTTAGAACTGTTGTCGAAAGTCCCACCCGGTTTTCCAGTCGGTCTTGTAATATGTTGTGGTCAACAGTGTCAAACGCAGCACTGAGATCTAATAATACTAACACTGAAGTTCTGCCACTGTCTGTGTTTAAGTGGATGTCATTGAAGACCTTTACAAGAGCAGTCTCAGTGCTGTGGTTTGGACGAAATCCTGACTGGAACACATCGAAACAGTTATTTAAATGCAAGAAATTACTCAACTGTTGAAAAACTACTTTTTCAATGATTACACCTAGAAATGGGAGGTTTGATATGGGCCTGTAATTGCTCATTACTGAAGCGTCTAGATTATGCTTTTTTAAGAGCGGTTTACTGACTGCAGTTTTCAGGGCCTTTGGAAAAACACCTGAGTGAAGAGACTTGTTTACTATATGAAGTAGATCTGAGGCCATGCAAGAAAAACATTTTTGAAAAACCCTGTTGGAATAATACCAAGGCAGCAGGAGGAGGATTTCAGAAGTTGTATAATGTGCTCTAGGTTTTTATCATTAATCTGATGGAATTGTGTCATGGTGTTTGAATAGATTTTTTTCATCACTGTGCGATCAAGGTAGAGGAATAGCTTTAGTTACTAACTGGGTTAGCTTAGCTTCATCCCAGTTCTTCTTCTGGGGTTATCGCTTTGCCCAGTGTTAACCAGTGTAACTCTTTCATATTCCATACATACTCCAGTAATAAAGACAAAAAGACAACAATAGCGCCTGTGGGACCTACCATACTGGACGCTCATCTAAATGCCACATCATCACTTATCAACCGACAATTTAAACCCTTAAAGATCAACTTGCAGCTTTTTTTTTCACTAGATTTATGCTTGACCTTGCCTGAAAATTACAATTAAAAAAGTTAATGCAGGATTTGATATGTTTTACCAACACGTTCTCACTCCCAACCTGTCACATGTTGACGGTCGGTCAGGGTCCCTCCCCGTCACACTATTACGCACAGGGTGCCCCTTGAGCGTCACTTTTCAACGGGCAGGGCGTCCAATTGACTTGCATAGATCTCCCTGAACGTTGGTAATAGACGAGTTGGGATCACGGCTAAATGCTCTCCGCAGACCCATTCTCACAGCGTTTATCAACCTTTTTCTAACTCAATATCAAGCCAGACTTATTGTGTTTACTTCTTTATTTTAATAAAATAATGTCTGACTTTTGTTGCCGTCAGTTAGGGGGAGAGTAGGGGCTCAGAATACTGAAATCTGTATTGTTTCATCGTTTTTTCCTTCTAATTTTGTATTCTTTTCTAAACCACACACTGTTATTTACTCAACAATAAGACACAATTATCCTTGTGTTTATTTATTTGTTTGATTGTATAATGTCGGACTTTTGGAGTCCGTCAGGACCGAGGCTCGGAGCAGCTCATAGTAGTTGCTTTAGAGAATTTTACACGCGGAAGTAAGGATTCTCTCAGCTATGTTTGACAAACCCCGTGATGAGTCCTCAAGCTCTGTGATTGGATGTTTGAGTGGCAGTGTGCCGAGAGCTACGCCGAGCGTCAAACAGCATTTTGAAATGGGATGGAACCACGGCAGACTATTCAGAACTGGATTCGGATGGGTCCACCCCGTCCCCCCCTCCCCCACCCCTTCCCCAGAACTACACATGCTGGCTATTGTGTGTTTCGCAACATGTTCTATGGCACGTCTCTACTGGGAATTGTAGTTTTAAAAGACGTTTTCGTATTCCCCATTATAAGAAGTTGCCAGTATTAAACTGTGTACATCCCTGGAGGTTTAGGGGATAGGAAACACTCAAATTTAAAAAATATAATTAATAAATGGGTGAAAATTGCTTGTGTCCATAATGGGCATTAATATCTACCTACATGACAGCTAAGGTCAGAAGAGCTTTATTTAACAGCTGGTCTTATGTATGTGACCCCTCCTGTTGTTAATTTGTAAGCCTGAAACATGCACTTGTCAAGACTCAGAGGCAAATTTTGCAAATATGGCAGTAGCCATCGATCATCTTAAGATAAGATATACTTTATTGATCCCAAGTTGGAAACATTTGCGTTACAGCAGCATGTGTAAAAGTTTTAAATATGCAGTGTTGTTTATTTTTAAATCATTTAGTATAATCACACACACTCTGTGTTTTATATTGAATAATTCTGTGTTCTTTATTTATTGATTGTTCAATACCTGACAAGGTCGGAGATGAAAAACTTGGGTCGCAGGTTCCTCAACAGTGCATTACAAGGCATCTATCAATATGTGTGTACACCTCCACCATTAAACTGTCATATTCTGCACATTTATTATACTATCTACATACATCTTATATAAGAGTATAATACATATGTATAATATCAGTTAAAATAAGTGCTTAAACATACAGTAGTTAACATTGCAGGAAAGCAATATATTAGTACTTTGTCAGGCTTAATTTGTATGCCCCCAAAGCTTTTTTCTTATTCAAAAGAAGACCTAAAGTATTATTTAATGTTTAAATAAAGCATTATTAGTTTGTCTGTCTGTGTCTCCTATTAATATATAATAATAAAAATAATACAATTCAATAACGTGCTTTAACCACCAGGTGTCCCTTTCTATCAGCTGTGCACCGTTATGGTGTAAATACAGCCTATCTACCAATTGGATCAAATATAAAAGTCAGCCGAATTAGTGTTGATACTGCAAAGAGACTTATATTGTGAAGAGAAATTGAAGATTTTGTTTAATTGCTGATATATTCATGATCCACGTCACATATTCAGTTTCGGCGGCAGTTCTTCCTGTTTGTCTAGACGTCTTCTCAGCAGGGCTCTATAAATAGCTAACTACAGCAGATATGTAATATTTAATGCAGTCGAACCGTGTATTACAATGCCGTTATGTGATAACCTCCAAAGAGAAAAGCAAGCAAACTCGGAATAAAGTATTATTTTATTTTTAAAAAATGTTTTCGGATTTCACATCAACAGGAAGTCCGGTTGACTAAAATGTCCGTGCGGAACAATACCCCAACCCATAGATCCGTGGGTGAATAATGTCAATCACCACATTACACACATTCCTTCACATTTTAATTTTAATTTACATTAAAGTATTTCGTGAGGCCTTCTAAAATGTTTTAAAATATAATTAGGGTTGTGGTTGAAGAGTTTGTAAATGATTGCATCGCCTCCCGTTCATTTCACAACCCCACACATGGATTAACATTGATTTAATCCATTAATGTAGCCTTTGTTTCTGCTAAAAAAGGTTTCAACCAGCTGTTGCAGGGGCAACAAGAAAATCGGCGAAATCGAGTGTGACTATTACAAAATAAATAATTATTATATTAATATTGACAATAACAACCGACCGTCCGGGTAGAGCATTTGCCGGGGAGCATTCTCATGGCGTCTATTATCAATGCTATGGGAGGTCTATGAAGGTCTTTGGAACGCCCTGCCTGTTGAAAACTGACGTTAAAGGGGTGCCCTGTGCGTAATAGCGTGACAGGGAGGGGCCCTGACCGACCGTCAACATGTGACGGGTCGGGAGTGAGAACGTGTTGGTTTTACGAGACATAAGGGCAAGAATTCAGTGGGGAAAGGATCCGTTTTGAGCTCTGCTACTAAAAACTGCTTTTTTTAAACATCATACGTCAAACGCGTCATATTACGTTACATGGGGGTGCAACTTTCTCGGACTCCTTCTCTGCCCAATCCGCGGTAGTAGTTTGTAGTTGGTTTGAGCAGTTGTGATTTAGTGAGCTGGTATTTTTTCGGTAATTTTTCATTGAATTTCACTACTTTGAATCATGGTGAGCTTGAGTTTGTGCAGGTTGCACAAACTCCAGCCCGTCAGGACATCGAGTCCACAGTTTCCCTAGCAGGAAAAGGACCGGAGCTAGCTTTCGTTCCTGGGTGCGTTGTGCGAGGTGCATCCACCTCCCTGCAGCACATACTCTCCACAGCTGAAGCCTATCAAACAAAACGTTTATCAGGAAACCGCAGAGGTGGGAGTAAGTCCTCTACATGTGCAAGTCATGAGCAAGTCTCAAGTCTTGACCTACAAGTATCAAGCAAGTCCCAAATCACTGTGGTGAGAGTCAAGCAAGTCAAGCCAAGTCATTGCTCAGGTCAAGCAAGTCAAGTCAAGTCATACGAAATTCTGATGAATAAGCCCAGTTTCCGCATTTAAATCAGTTAAAAGACAGTGGTTATGAAAATGGGTTCAACCCACACTATGATCTTCATTACATACACAGTTAATCATTTGAAATCTAATTTAGACCGATGACAATCAATCAATCAATAAATCAATCAATCAATCAATCAATGTTTATTTATATAGCCCAATATCACAAATGTTACATTTGTCTCAGTGGACTTCACAGTTTGTACAGAATATCAGTATGACAATACGACACCCTCTGTCCTTAGACCCTCACATCGTACAAGGAAAAACTTCCAGAGAAAACCCACAGTTTAAAGGGAAAAATGGGAGAAACCTCAGGGAGAGCAACAGAGGAGGGATCCCTCTCCCAGGACAGACAGACGTGCAATAGATGCCGTGTGTAAATTGAAAAGATAATACATTTGCAACATAGGTAGTCCAAATGTTTGGAAATGCATGTGTGCATAATAGGAAGATGAATCCACGAGGATATCCATCCAGGACTTATGATCCAGGACCACAGCCACGACTCAAGATCCAGGACTCGCGATCCATGACACAGGACCGCAGGATCATCCATGACTCCGGATCCCGGCGTATATAGACACCAAAAAGAAAGAAATTTGGGGAAGCTGGGTTAATCGGAACATGAGAGTACACAGGTATAGACAGAGAGAAGGAAGAAGTAAGATGTCCACCGACAAACTAAGCCTATATCAGCAAAACTAGGGGCTGAATCTAATCAGCCCTAACTATAAGCTTTATCAAAAAGGAAGGTCTTAAGCGCACTCTTAAAAACGGATAGGGTGTCTGCCGCCCGAACACAAACTGGAAGCTGATTCCACAAAAGTGGAGCTTGATAAGAAAAGGCTCTGGCTCCCATTGTACTTTTAGAGACTCTAGGAACAACCAACAACCCTGCATTCTTGGAACGCAATGCCCTAGTAGGACAATAGGGTATAATGAGTTCTTTAAGGTAAGATGGCGCCTGCCCATTAAGGGCTTTGTAGGCGAGAAGAAGAATTTTAAATTCTATCCTGTGTTCTATAGGGAGCCAGTGTAAGGCAGCCAGAACAGGAGTAATGTGGTCCCTTTTCCTTACTCTGGTTAGTACACGAGCTGCAGCATTTTGAATCAACTGAAGCGACTTGACTGACTTCTTGGTACACCCTGATAATAAGGAGTTACAATAATCCAGCCTTGAAGTAACAAATGCATGGACTAGTTTCTCTGCATCGTTTTGAGGCAAGATATGCCAGATTTTTGCAATGTTACGTAGATGGAAGTAGGCGGTCCTTGAAATTGATTTTATGTGGGTGTTAAAGGATAAATCCTGATCAAATATAACACCAAGATTCCTTACAGTCTCACTGGAGGCCAAATTAATGCCATCCATAGTTAGTATATCTTTAGATAATTTGTTTCGTAGATTCTTCGGGCCAAGTACAATAACTTCAGTTTTGGTAGTGTTTAACATCAAAAAATGTAAGATCATCCACGTTTTTAAGTCCTTGAGGCAGTCTTGAATTTTATTTAAATGATTAATTTCATCAGGCTTGATTGATAAATATAGTTGAGTCTCATCCGCATAACAATGAAAGTTTACAGAATGATTCCTTATAATATTGCCTAACGGAAGCATATATAGTGTGAACAAAATAGGTCCAAGCACTGAGCCCTGTGGCACTCCATGGCTAACTTTGGTTTGCATGGAAGATTCATCGTTGACACGTACAAACTGAGAGCGTTCAGATAGATAGGACCTAAACCAGCCTAAAGCAGTTCCCTGTATGCCAACTAAGTGCTCTAGTCTTTGCAATAGGATATCATGGTCGATAGTATCAAATGCAGCACTAAGATCGAACAAGACAAGAATAGAGACAAGTCCCTTGTCTGAGGCTATTAGAATGTCATTTATGACTTTAACCAGAGCTGTCTCTGTGCTATGATGTGTTCTAAAGCCAGACTGAAAATCTTCAAATAAATCATAGTTTTTTTAAGTAATCACACAGCTGCTTTGCGACTGCTTTCTCAATAATTTTTGAGAGGAACGGAAGATTAGAAATAGGTCTATAGTTGGCTAAAACCTCTGGATCGAGGTTGTGCTTTTTAAGAAGCGGTTTTATCACTGCTACTTTGAATGATTGTGGAACATAGCCTGATAATAAAGACATATTCATAATATTTAATAAAGAAGTGCTAATTAATGGAAAAACTTCTTGTAACAGCTTAGTTGGAATCGGGTCTAAGATACACGTTGATGGTTTAGAAGAGAGAATCATTGAATTTAATTGTTCAAGGTTTATGGCTGAAAAGCATTCTAGTTTACTATCTAGTGTAATATTAGAACTTACGTTTCCGGGAGCTGTTGATAACACTATACTGGTCAAAGGCAAGAGGTCATTGATTTTGTTTCTAAGAGTAACAATTTTATCGTTAAAAAAGCACATAAAATCATTACTACTGAGTGCTATGGGAATAGAAGGCTCAGTCGAGCTGTGGCTCTCTGTCAGCCTGGCTACAGTGCTGAAAAGAAATCTTGCATTATTCTTATTCTCATCTATTAATGAAGAGTAGTAGGCTGCTCTCGCTTTACGCAGTGCTTTCTTATATTCATTGAGAGTAATATGCCAAATTAAACGAGATTCTTCAAGTTTAGTGGAACGCCATATCCTTTCAAGTTGTCTCGACTTTTGCTTTATTTTGCGGGTTTCGGCATTATGCCATGGAGCTAATCTATGTTGTTTTATTTTCTTATTTTTCAAAGGAGCAACAGAGTCTAATTGTATTTGCAGCGCATCTGTAGCACTATCAACAACATGATCAATTTGAGGTGGTGTACATTTTGTATAAGTTTCCTCCCTTACATGCAGACATGCTATCGAGTTAAGTATTGGTGGAATCTCTTCCTTAAATTTGGCTATAGCACTAACGGATAGGTTTCTGCTGCAGGAGCTTTTGGCTAATGCTTTTTTAGTCTAGTAACAGTACTTCAAAAGTTACTAAGAAATGGTCGGATAAAGCAGGATTATGCGGTTCGACTAATAGTTGCTCAATTTCAATACCATAAGTCAGAACAAGGTCAAGAGTGTGATTATAGCAGTGGGTTGGTTTATTTACACTCTGACAGAAACCAACAGAATCTAATATAGAGTTAAATGCAACAGTAAGGCTATTTTTATCTTCGTCAACATGAATATTAAAGTCACCTATGATAATTACTTCATCTGTTTTAAGTACCAAAGTTGATAAAAACTCAGAGAATTCTGATAAGAATTCTGAATAAGGACCTGGTGCACGGTACACTGTAACAAATAAGATTGGCTGCAAAGTTTTCCAGGTCGGATGCGTAAGACTAAAAACGAGGCTTTCAAAGGAGGTATAATTTAATTTTTGTTTAGTTTTGATAAGTAAACTTGAGTCAAAGATTGCTGCAACTCCACCTCCTCGGCCCGTGCCTCGGGCAATATGAGTATTGATATGGCTGGGTGGAGTGGCCTCATTTATGCTGACATATTCTTCATGTCTCAACCAAGTTTCAGTGAGACAGCATATATCAATATTATAATCTGATATTAAATAATTTACCAATATTGCTTTAGATGCTAGAGATCTTATGTTTAAGAGACCACATTTAATCTTCCTGTTTTGTTGCACTGTAGTAGTTGTTACATTTACTTTTATTAGGTTATTATGTATGACACCTCTATTAGGTTTTACCTTAAATTGTCCTTGGGCAGACACAGTCACCGTTAATATTGGGTATTTTATTGGGTTCGGGATTCCTATGGATGACTGCCTAGGAGAGAGTGCAGAGAATCTTGTAAGACTGCGACTCTGCCTCCTGGTCTCAACTCCAGTTTGTCATGGATTAATTCCAGAAAGCCCTGAAATGTTTGCCGAAATGAGATTTGCACCCTCCAAAGTAGGATGAATGCCGTCTCTCTTAATCAGACGAGGTTTTCCACAGAAGGCTGTCCAATTATTTACGAAGCCCACATTGTTTGCTGGGCACCACCAAGACAACCAGCGCTGAAATGATGACATGCGGCTATACATGTCATCATTGATCAGATTGGGGAGGGGACCAGAGAAGATTACGGTGTCCGACATTGTTTTAGCATAACTACACACCGACGCCACATTAAGTTTGATGCATTCTGATTGGCGTAAACGAACATCATTACCACCAACGTGAATAACAATCCTACTGTATTTACGTTTATTTTTAGCCAGCAGTCTAAGATGCGCCTCAACGTCGCCCCCGCTCTGGCCCCCGGAATGCATGTGACTGTGGACGCTTCGGTCTCTAAATTCACGTGTCTCATAATTAGGGTGGCCATTTCCATAACACCAAAAAGGAGGACACTTTGGGATTATCTTTTAGTTTTTATCCTGGCTTCACTTAATCCTTCACACTCAAAACACAATAAGACTCTAGTGTACTAACCACAAGTTGAATGTCTATTTACGATACTTTTGCCCTTTCCTGGCTGCTTCCAAGAGTTTTTTGTTTGTAAGGAGTCTCTGGTACATGTCTGTGCACTCAAATGTGAAGTTGACACAAATTTGCAGCTCTGCCTTGACACTGTCCACATCCAGACGATTTCTCTCATTTCTCCATGCTGAGGTCATCATTGAGAACACACGTTCTGTATGTGCATTGCTACATGGGATGGAGAAGATGTAGGCGCTGATCTTCCTCAGATTCACAAGTGGGACTTCTGCTTTGGAAAACAGTTTCAGATACCGCTCCTCACTGTGGCATCCTTCCATTTCTGAAGAGCTGAGAATAGCTTCCACCATGCCATATTCCTCATAGAGTCCATCCATGTCAATGTCTTTCAGGCTGCAGGCTTGGACTGCATCACTGTATTCTCCATAGGACACAGCAGTTGTGAGGCCAAGCTTTGACACTTTACTATGAAAGCTGTTCTCAGAGAAGTCATACCTTTCACTCACATATTTCTTGGCTCTTTCATAGAAAACAAGAAAATCAGCCTCACATTTCTTAGCCAGATCAGGGGTTAGCTGCTTGAGTTTGTTGTTCACAGCAAAGCCAAAAAATGTGTCCTTTAACCTTCTCTCAAGTTTCCCTTTCAGTTCAGTCATTACCTTAAACACAGAGGTTATGCTGAATGATTTGGCCTCGAGTGCTTCAATGCAGTCTGAAAACACTTTCAGAATGTGACTGAGGAAGAGAAAATACATCTCAGATACTTCGTTGCCATCCTCTCCAAAGCATTTCCACAACATCTTGGAGCATTCCTCCTCACCTAGACTCTGAAAGTAGCTGGTCAGAGGTCTCCAACACTTCAGGATTCTGTCAATAGATGGCAGCAGAGACAACCATCGCGTGACAACGTGCCGCAGCAGATTGCATTCCTCCACTTCCACAAACTCACAGAATTCCTTCAACTGCGCCGTTCTGCTAGCTGAGATGCTAAAATGGCTATACACCTTAAGCACAACATTTTCAATGTCAATATCCAAGTTGCTTGCTGCATATCTTGTTGCATTGTGCAGAATATGGGCTAAACAGTTTGCAGCAAGCAAGTCTTTTTGAGCCTGTTTCAGTTTCTGATAAACACTGTTGTGTTTTCCATAGTTAACGCTGGCGTTGTCTGCTGCATATGCTGACATTTTTTTCACATCTAGTCCAGACATCTCCAGTTTAGATAGCAGCTGATTTGTTATAGCTTCCGACTTTTCGTTGCTATCACTGTAAAAATCCAACAGTGCATGTTGCACGCCCTCCTCAAAGTGAAAATATCTCAGTACAATGGGGAAACACTTGATCGTACCTTTGTTTGATGCATCACTTGCCACTGAATAATGCAGTTCATTTTCTTTTATGTAATCCACATGCGTCTGGACAGAGTAGGGTGCTAGGATATTTTCGCACAAAGCTTTGGCTTTTGTTTTTCCACAGGTCATCCCTTTTGCTATTGATGAGTCGTTGTAGATTGTGCGATCAACTTTTATTCCACAGTCTACACTCCTGTATGACTGGTGATGCTTGACGGCATGATAAACTTTACAAAGTTCTGCTGCGGAGATTTTGTCATCTTGAGGCGATGAAGCTTCACGGAAAAACGATAAAAGTGAAGAGGCACCTGCGCTTTGATCGTTGCTTTTGTGCTTATCTGTGTTAGCATGTCTGTCGACAGCACCTTTTCCTTTGCTACTTACGTCCACATCGCAACGACACAACGTGCAAAAAGCATGGAAGTCGTCCTTTCGGCTTTTTGTGAGGAATCCATGCTCTTTCGACCATTCAGGATTAAATGAAGTCTTTCGTTTCGGCATTTCTGCGGTTTAACCTACCGCTAACTAGGCGGAGTTGGCTCATGAGCTAGTCTGCTAGCGCTAACGTCACTCTGTGCCACAGTGCCATGCCGTGAACGTGACGTCAAGAAGCACATGGCTAATTGTTTACGTTTATTAACCAATGAAATACAAGATATTTATTTGACATCACATTCAGCCAATAATTTGTAAGACCACAAGTCTTACAGGGATATACACATAACTTATTTTTTGTATTTCTTTGTATAATTGTCTATTTTTTTTTTATACCCTAAAAGTATAAAATGGGGATCACCTCAAAAGGAGGACAAATGAGCGTCCGGCTCAAGGCTGCGCCGGCAGACGGACACAGACATTGAAAACCGGACTGTCCGACCTAAAACCGGACGGATGGCCACCCTACTCATAATAGAGCTACCAATAACCAGAGTTGGCTTCTCAGCGGGTGTCTCGCTGAGTGGGGAATATCTGTTAGATACGTGAACGGGTTGGTGGGGACCTGCGGGTTTCGCGTTATGCCCCTTCTGAACAGTCACCCAATCTCCCTGCTGCTCGGGAGTTGCCGGGGGACGGCTAAGAGGAGCTACCTTTTGCCGGTCCGCACCGGCTAACATGGGCTTTACTGTAGCTGAGTTATTTTCTAAAATGGGGAGCCGGGCTTCTATGGCTATGATTCCCGCCTCCAACCTAACAACTATACTACATTTAACACATGTATCGGTACCAGTAAAGGAGGTAGGGAAGTAACCAAACATGAGACAGTTAGAGCAGGAAATAGCACCCGAGGGTGGGGAAAGAGCCATGGCTAGCTATCAAGCTAAAGCAGCTACCGTTAGCAAACCCGAAAAGAGTGTAGGCAACTGTGGAGTTAGAGTCGCTAAGATCTAATCATATTAGATCAATATTAACCATAGAACTGCAGACAATATAGCTAGGACTCAAAAAGTCTGTTCAAAAAGGCAGAATTCCAGGTAAGAAAATCATATATGGCATTTGCCATTACACATATTTAATTTAAATTTCTGTTAACACTAGAACCGCCAACAGCGTCAGCACCTACATAGATATCATGTAATTTGTTCCTCTTCATAATTTCCTTATAAACTAAGCAGGACGATTTAAAACTCACTTAATTGGGTTCAAATTGCATCAGTTTATCATCATAACAGATAAAAAAGTTCAGATTCATTTTACAATAAATCAAGGAATGATGCACTTCTACAAACAAAAACAACATAATTAAAACATTTAAACAAACTACTAGAAGTAGATGAACTACATTATTCAAAAGTTTACAGTAACTTCTGATATTAACACAGGGGAAATAAACGAAGCATCTCTTTTCCTCTCTCTCTCTCTCTCCCTGACAGCCCGTCAGTATTGGGGTTTGTCCAAATGAATCCCTTGGCGGTTCTAGTGTTATTATTATTATTATTACATTGCATTTAGCTGACGCTTTTATCCAGAGCGACTTACAATAAGTGCGTTCAACCAACAAAATACAAACTTGAAGAAAACAGAATCATATAAGTACATCAGGTTTCATAGAGCTAAACAATTTCAAGTGCTACTCAACTGGCTTTAGATAAGCCAGTCCTTTATTAGTATATAAGTGCTTTGTTAATAGTTCTATCGCTTGAAGTGGCGTCAAAAGAGATGAATTTTCAGTCTCCCCCGGAAGATGTGCAAGCTTTCTGCTGTCCTGATTTCAATGGGGAGCTCATTCCACCATTTTGGAGCCAGGATAGCAAACCCACGTGTTTTTGCTGATGGGAACTTGGGTCCCCCTCGCAGTGCGGGTGCAGCGAGCTGATGCAGAGCGAAATGCACGTGCTGGGGTGTACACAGGGTTGGGTTGTAACGGAATACATGTAATGGCGTTACGTAATCAGAATACAAAAATCAAGTAACTGTATTCAGCTTCGTTACATTTGAAAAACGAGTAATCTGATTACAGTTAATTTCGTAAACCTGAAGTGAGTACATTTTGGATTACTTATTGGAATTATTGATGGAAAGATTTCCTCACAAAATGTAATATTCATTATTAAAGGTACAGCCGAATCATCACAGCGCACAAAAACTTTTACCGCCGCAGATGGACCAAAAAAGGGAGCGTTTGAAAAAAAGGGGCGGGTCCGCTCAGTGAAACAATAACAACGAAACATGGAGGAACAAAAGTCTGCGTTTAAGTCATGTGTGTGTAGAGGTGTGTGTGGTTAAAACACATCAGCCTGCGGTCGCCCTTTAGTTTTTTCACAGTGAAGGCGGTGCGTGAAAGGCACTGCACGCTCGTCTTCTCAGAGACTGAGTTAACCCTCCCGCTGCCTCCTGGTGCTGCAAAGATTTCATGAAGTGAAGGAGGTTTTCCTTCTATAAAACAGCTGTGGGCAGCAGATACTGTGAGTGTCACGGACATGAATTCATAGATCAAGGCAGACTGGTGGACACACTCTCCTCTCCTGTTTTGCCAATCCGGTGCTTAAACAAATATAGCACTACACCCCTGGCCGACATGTCCTTAAAATGAAGTCCGAGTTCGACATTTTAATTCATGTCCTGCCAACACTGGCAGGACAGAAGGCCACACGCCCGTTCTAAGACGTGTCCCTCACTCCTCACATCCCAAGCTGCATCCCCAAAAAGTTTATTATGTTGTTACATCGTTTCAGATGTTATGTTTCAGTTGTGCTCTTGATAAGCCATTAAAACAGTAAAAACACGTTCAGTTTCCTTTTGCTTTTTGTGTCTCCTGTTCACCAAAACATACCCATCTGTGATGGAAAAAGAAAGTAATCCAAAAGTAATCTGATTACGTTTATTTTAAGACGCGTAACTGTATTCAGATTACTTTCAGAGCCATGTATTCAGTAATCAGTAACTGATTACATTTACAAAGTAACCCTCCCAACCCTGGGTGTACAGTTTAACCATGTCCTGGATGTAGGAAGGGCCAGATCCATTCCCAGCATGGTACGCAAGTACCATTGTCTTGAAGTGGATTCTAGCAGTTACTGAAAGCAGTGAAGGGAGCGGAGGAGCGGCGTGGTGTGGGAGAATATAGGAAGGTTGAAGACCAGACAAGCTGCTGCATTCTGGATGAGCTGCAGAGGTCGGATGGCACATGCAGGTAGACCAGCCAGGAGGGAGTTGCAGTAGTAGTCTAGGTGTGAGATGAAGAGTCTGGACCAGAACCTGCGTCGTTTTCTGGGTCAGCTGGGGATGTATTCTCCTGATGTTGTTCATTTGCCGTTTTGTCTTCTCTTTGCAATGCTTAATCAATTTGAAACCCAGTCTAACGTAGCTTAAACTTAACGTTAGCTTTCTAGCTAACACAACACATTCACGCACCTTTCTCTGTGGTTTTTTGTCGTGACGAATGAAGTTGGATGTTGTGGTGGTCGTGTCACTGATCTTTATGCTGCAGACCCTGCATACCACTGTTCTCTTCTTATTAGCGTCATCGACAACATAATCCTTTAATCCAAACATGACTATTTGTGGAGTAACGCTAGCCGCTGCCATGTTAACTGACACTCCTGTCGTGTAGTGGCCAAGTTTGCGCGCATGGCGCTATAATCACCCAATCACGTTTCGAAAAAACTAAATGTAATATCTCAAGACAAAAACAAATGCAAATATTTAATTTTAAAAAGCCAAGTCGTTTCAAGTCATCTGTCTCAAGCTTAAGTCAAGTCTCAAGTCATGAATACCAAGTCAAAGTCAAGTCAAGTCTTTTAACAATGTTAGTCAAGCAAGTCTCAAGTAAAAAAATATACGACTCGATTGCCCGTCTCTGGGAAACCGTATTACATCTCTCTCCCCCCCTTCGCTTCTCTCTCTCTCTCTCTCTCTCTCTCTCTCTCTCTCTCTCTCTCTCTCTCTCTCTCACCTCCTTCGGTCCTCTCTCTCTCTCCCCCTTCATTCCTCTCTCTCTCCCCCCCTTCGTTCCTCTCTCTCTCCCCTCCTTCGCTCCTCTCTCTCTCCTCACCGGTACACAGCCCCGTAAGACGTTGTGTGGAGTTGCATTAGGTAACGCGAGACACGGCAGATACTTGCGCATTAGTTTCTGTTATGGATCAGTATCAACAGTCCTGCCAGTAACGTTACTATATTATCAATACTGCTTTAGTTATAGCCTCATATATGATAGCTAACTTTACAATGTTGTGACGTGACCGACGTTAGCTAACATTAACTGTAGCTAACGCCGGTCACTCACCAAGACAGCTGCCGTGTTCTCCACTGATTCTCCTCACACCAAAGCTCCATTTCTCTCCGATGGCCGTTATTTCTTCTAATCCTTGGCTGCTCCTGGTCTCTTGGCCGCCTAGCAGGCTCATGATTATAAGGTTGTGGTCCGTCATATATATTTTCAACCTCTTCTGTGTCAAAACTAGCATTGTGAACCATGTTTATTAATACATTAGACGGGAATAAAAATGTCTTACAAAAACTACGCCAGATGTCACTGTAGTTTATATTTATGTATATTTTTTTGAAAATCTAGTGTATACATAATTTTCATACACATTTATTCAATGGGGTCTTTAACCTGCAAGTTGCTTTTTAATTTCTAGAAAAGGGAACGCTGCAACAATCTGAACAAAAGTCATGTTAACTTAACATTGACAACTGTACTTTAAAAAGGTGTTAGAATATTATATTGAAGACATTATCAGTGATATTTTTTAATGGCTTAATTTGATGGTTCCCAACCAGGGGGATTTGACCTCCCAAAGAGTCACATAATTGACTTGATGGGGTTGTTAGATTATTCAAAAGGGAAATACACGGAACATTTTCACTTTTTTACCTCTTTACTGTGAAATACTAAACTTGTTGAGCCCTTAAGAATGATTAAAATAAAACAAGCATTGAAGGTAACTCATAGACCAAGAGGTCATGACTAAATGGTGCTATGCTTTTAAGGGTCACAAGATCACAGTTGGAACTTCTGTATTAATAAAGTCATTACTAAGGGGTCACAGGTCTCTTACTCTGAATTAACAACTTATATTGCAGATTGCTTTGCTGTATTGTCTGAAGTCTTATTATAATGGTTTCCAGGATGGATCAGGTTTTTCGTGACCTTTCTCGAACTGTTGCTTCTTTAATTGCACAGTACTAGATAGTTTTTTAACTTGAGGCCTTAAAAAAAGTTTCAAATAAAACATTCAAAGAAAGAAGACGTTTTTTTAAATTGCTTGAAACTTTGACTCTATGCTAACAACAGAAACAAATCTTTTTTAACACTAGAACCGCCAACGGGTTCATTTTACCCGCAGCTGTTTCTTGATTGTATGTCACTTTTTTTCAATAAAATATACAAGTCTCCCAGTCCGTGACTTTTCCTGGAAGTGTGTTATGTAGCACCCTCTGCTGTTAAAAATTGTCAATATGAAGTCAGATTGAAAAAATGGCCCAAAAAATGGCCATTGATACCCACTAGTGCCAGCGGGTCATATTTACCTTATGGAAAATGCAGTGATTTTTGCGCTATTGATCTTGCGCGAAAACATAAACATGACGTGTTGCTATAGCAATGCCTGCTGTTTACTGCGGTTCCTTATAGAGAGATAGATAGAGAGATAGATCGATAGATATAGATAGATATATAGAGAAAGATAGAGAGACACTTTGTACATAACTCACGGTAGCAATCTTTTATACTTCATGTAATCTGCATGAAGTATAAACATATGAAAAGCTGAGAGTCCACAGATTATATTAGTATAAGTTTCATCACTGTTCGATCAAAACTCACTGTTAACCCTGTGTTCTAGTATGATAAATAAAAGAACATTGTACCTTGAAAATCAATGCATTCTAATAGTGGGTAAATCTTACCCGTTGGCGGTTTTAGGTATACGGCGGTTCTAGTGATAACCTTGCTTTAGCAAATATTCAGATGTCCACATAGCTGTTTGGAAATAAACATTAGCACATTAGAACTTATTTCTGGATAAAACGTCCTTTGCATATTTGAATGACTTGGGGACTTTAATTGAAACTGGGGATTTTTCATTATGATATAAATTAAAGCTCAGAATCAGAAGATATTTTCAAAACATGTTCTCTTCCACTTATCTCCATTAAATGTTTTGTATTGACACAAGCAGACAATAAACAATTTATAGTTGACTGTGACACTGTTTTAAAGTCTCTCACCAACTGACCTATTTTGCTCTGCAAAGCAATCTCTGTGTTTCTCTGAAGAGGCCATGAATATCTCCAACCTGCTTTTGGTTGAACGTCACCAACATAGGGCTGACTAGGAGACGTCTTCCACTACAATGGCTGGTGTGGATAGAAAGATGGAAGCCACTAAAGGCCTGTGTCCACATAGCACCTTTTTCTTGTAGAAAAGCCACTGGTATATGGTTTTTCCACCATTACCACCAATTGGTAAATATTTGCACTCACACTTTGTATGAACAGTGTTGGGACTAACGCGTTACAAAGTAACGCCGTAATTTTTGGCAGTAACTAGTACTCTAACGCGTTATTTTTTAAATTCAGTAACTCAGTTACCGTTACATGGTGCGTTACTCCGTTATTTTTTTGATATAGTCTCGGCTCCCAGATGTTGGTGAGCGGCGCCAACAGCGAGGCGAACAAAGATGAGAACTGTACTTAAGTACAGTACTTGAGTAAATGTACTTAGATACTTCCTGTGTCACATGCGGAAACGCTGTGGGCGTGTTTGTGTTTACTAACAAGACTATCATGGCGGCTGCAGAGCTCAAGTCGAGTTTCCTCCGCCTGGAGATATTCTCACTATTTCACTTTTGTCGAGCACAAAGAAAAGAACGTTTTAGTTAAATGTATGTTGTGTCTTGGCGGGTCAAAGATCCTATCTACTGCCCAAAACAGCAATTCAAATATGTTGAAACATCTGCAGAAACAACATGCTGGGACGAAGCTAGTAGCTAAGACC